>NC_092240.1:31030042-31130042 GCF_036320965.1 Panulirus ornatus
TCTGAAAACTTCATTTGGGTCACTCGCTCACAAGACGAGTGGTATCAGAACATGAGGTGCTGTATTCTTACAAAAATCAGAAAGATTACACTGCACGTACCTAAGAGCACAGAAGAGCGTAGCGTTAAAGAAACGTACAATAAACAGTACGAAGAGTTTTAACTGGCTATACTCCAAGGCTTAGACAAACTATATAATGTGAGACACCTTCTTTGAAGTGCAGAACGAAGAATACACCAACTGATCACCTCCACAATGTATGTTACGTAATGAATGGAAGAAAATCCGTCCGACGTACACATCTTGGCCATACGGACCCCACCTCACGCCGAACGTTGAAGAAAGCGCACCTCCCAATACGCATTATTAGTTGTATATATACGACACTGATAGGCCGTTAAGGCTGGTATTTCTCTTCAAATTTTTACGTCTCAAGTTACGACAGGGACAAGTCTCATCCTTCGAAAAATTAGTCGGGAAGGTATTCCTGCGTAGTGTACCGAACGTGCAGCGGCCACAGGAATGCAAGAACCAAAGAAATGGACATTTATATGTCACGTGAGGAAAAAAAGTTCAACTGGTTGCTTCCTAAAGGGCGCCACATCATGAAACTCACAAAACAGTTAAGATACAATCACTATTAGAGTCAAATGTTAACACATGTTAGGGACTCATCAAGATGTTAACAGGAAGCAGAGGCTATTCACAGGAAGCTTCCTCCAACTTTTCAGCATGGAGCTCTGCTGGTTCCACGGGTGTTTGTACGTGGTACATGGCAAGTTGTGACCACTGCATCAGTATGAGGGCTACGTGCTCAAATAGTCGACTTGAGCAACTGGTAATAATGACTGCCTGGGCATACAGCAGACTGAGAGGACAGTTAAGCACTCGAACTATCCACGAGACACAGACCAACAATGCCCTTCCACACGCTCTGGAGCATACGATGAGAGTGAAATCAGCGGGGAAAAACAAATTCCGTTGCTAAACCTTTCCATCATTTTTCCGTTCTGACGGTACTATATAGCTGTCTCTCCCGTAGACAAATCAACACTCTTTGGTTCCCGTTTCTCCTCTAACTCCACCTTGGATGATCCTAACATTCCTTCATCCCCTGATGATCCTCTTACTAATCCTATGCTCCTACCCGTAATCTCTTTTCGAACTGTTCGAGAAGTGTTTCTCTCTTTCTCTCTGTACACAAACAAGGGTTATGGTCCTGAACTTGCACTTGTGCTTGCTCGTCTCTTCTGTTTAAAAATCAAATCTTTTGCCTTGACATCAACTATATCCATAGTCTTTGAATCCCTCCTCATCTCCTATACCCTCAGACGAACCTCATAGTCTTCTCTCTGACCACCAGCATGGCTTCCGCAGGGCAAGTTCCACTGGCGATATTCTTTCCTATCTTACTAATGTCTGGTCATCATCCCTGAAAGATTTTGGGAAATCCTTTGTAGTTGTCCTTGATATATCCAAAGCTTCTGACAGGGTGTGGCATCGGGGTCTCATCTCTATGCTCCTTTCCTGTGGCTTTCCTCCCTCAATTTGCTCCTCTCCGGCCGATCTAGCTCCGTGGTTGTTGATGGATCAGCCTCTCCCATTTTCTCCATCAACAGCGGTGTCCCCCCAAGTTTCTGTCCTGTCTCTTTTTCATCAAAGATTTCCTTTATTCTACAAATAGCCAAATGCACTCATACGCAGACGACTCAACACTGCATTCATCCACATCCTTCAATTCTGCTCATTCTCTCACTCAATCTGCATCTCGTCTCCACACAACTTTCTCAATAAACTCAAGACTTGAACAGGATATCTCAGTGGGGTTGACGAAATCTGGCGAAGTTTAATGACTCCAAGATCCAATTTCTGCCCATCTCTTTCCCGAAAATTCCCCACAACTTTCCTTTCTCCTTCAACGGTTGTATAATTCCATCTCTCGACTCAATAAACATATTTGGTATTGCCATAACATCGACTCTATCTTGGAAATTCCACATTACGGAAACAGCTAAGTCTGCCTCTAAGAAACTGGGTGTCCTGTTTAGATGTAAGAATTTCTTTCCTTCCGAACAGTTGCTCCGTTTATACAAATGATCGACCCACTTGCCCTTTCCTTCTTCCAAAGGTATTACTCTGGATTTTGCTCCCAAAAGCTGGCTGCTAATGTGATCCCACCACAAGCTAGACCAAGCAATACTCGACAAGCTATTGCATCACATGATTACTATGAGGCCGCGTTCGCAATTCAATGGTGGGCCGTTTTGAAAACTGTTTCTTTCTCTGAACCTCGAAGCTACGGAACTCTCGACTGTCTCACGTCTTTCTCAATTACTACAACAAAGTACCTCTTAAAAGACAGGTCTTTCACTTCCTCCAAAATTCATAAATACTTTTCCTAGCCTCTCTTCCC
This sequence comes from Panulirus ornatus, assembly GCF_036320965.1. Lineage (NCBI taxonomy): Eukaryota > Metazoa > Arthropoda > Malacostraca > Decapoda > Palinuridae > Panulirus > Panulirus ornatus. The sequence goes on from NC_092240.1 coordinate 31,032,456, forward strand.
TTTCCATTATATTTCAATGAATGCCCCGCCTTGGTGTGGACTTTTGTCCACGACTGGAGTCTGCACAATGAAAAAAAAAAGGCAAAATGATGAAGTCAAGAGTGAAGTAAGGTGTTCTAACATCACCTACTTCAATTCTGTCTTCTTCATTTTTTGCCATTTTTCTCACTTTTCTTTTTTCTTCCGTTTACCTTAAGTAAGAGCAAAGATTAAGCTAAGAAAAATCGTCAAAGGATGTACGAAAGGCGGGCAAACGTTGGCAGGTGGAGGGATGCAGAGGAGTGGGAAAATTGTGGGGGAAGGAAATGTGGATGACGCAAGAGGAAAGACGAAGACAGAAAAATGAAGGAGTGAAGACAGTCAATAGGTGATGGCATCTATGTACCTAAGTAACACGTCATGAAAAGAGGTAAAAAAAAGAGGAAATAAATAAAACTGTGTAATCCATAAAGCAAAGTTATATAATACAGATATCAGTAAAAAACAAAAAAACAAAACAAATCACAAGTAAAAATTCGTACACCCTAAAAAAAAAAAAAATCTACACATTGATTCTAAAATATCTAGAAATCCCAGTCATCTAGCAACAGAACTTCCCCATCCTTCTTCCTCAAATCTAGTCAGAGAATAAGAGAGAACTTGAAGACTTCTTACATAAATGTGGTGCGACTCATTACTGCATAATTTACGAGTATGACGCGTGATAAACACGGCGCCTCTGACAGGGTCTTCACTGGCGCCAATTTCAAAATAGAACACCAACCAATGGCCTTCCCTGAGGGGCTCGCTGTACATCGCTCATACTGACTTGAGTAACCTTCTGAGCACGATGGTACGATCCTCCGACAGCACAAAGACGTCACACCTTTGGGTCTGAGGTCCCACCCTCAGACCTGACCCTTAAATCAGGTCAGCACTACGAATGCACCACGTCTTAGGTTAAAGCCATTACATCCATGGGTCGTACCGTCATGCTGGGGAAAAAAAAAAAAAAAAAAAACGCACACGCACCCACCCTTTGCATACGAGGTGTCAACTTCTCTCCAAATGGATTTGTGATTTCCATCGTGTGACACCAGCCATTCTACACTGGCATTCCTCAAGACGACAGTCAGAGCTGGGTGCATCTATTTTCTGAAGTGCCACCGCTGGGATGAATTCCTCACTCGCCCGTGTATACATGTCACTGTGATCAACGTCACGTTTATCAGTTCACTCTAGCACGTTACTTTCATCAAGCTACTGGTCTCACACTTGAGTGTGGTTGTTCATAATATCCCCAACTTACTCTTCTGGACCTTGAGCAGAAGAAACCCTCCAGTCACAGGATTCGTATGTTGCATCAGTAATCATTCACTGCACTGGCGTGTGTGTGTGTGTGTGTGTGTGTGTGTGTGTGTGTGTGTGTGTGTGTGTGTGTGTGTGTGTGTGTGTGTGTGTGTTCGCAAAAAGCCATGAGCTTTCATTTAAGAAAAAATATTAATGGATATCAAGTTTCATAAGTCTAATGGCACATTTCCTAATTTTGAGAAATCATTCATATTAAAACGCACGTATGAGAAATGAGTCTCGCGTGAAATCAAGCAATCTTTAATTTACAGGTTTTTTCCAAAAATCGCTCAAACGATATGAAATTTTAGCTGGACTGAAAGGACCCCCATTATCAAAAGCTTTCCACACGCCCAACATGTTTCGCCATTGACAAAAAAAAAAAAAAATAAAAACAATACAAATAAATAAAGGAAGGCAGAGTATTGTATTTCATATATAGTGCCACACTGAAAAAAAAAATTGTTCATATTTTACTGTTACTGTAGCAATGTTCATTACTTTTCCGCACTGTGGTTATACCACTGCTGAAAGCCTTTCTGAATATGAATAAAATGATCGAGCATTCTCGTCAATAATAAATGTATCATTGTCACATTAAGGTGATTAGTTTTAAGAACATGATAAATGTATATGGGGGTTAACACTGACTTATATATCAGCTGTTATATCATTTTCAAAATGTATGAGACTAAACAGGTTAACACCGAGATATATATATATATATATATATATATATATATCAGCTGTCATATCTTTTTCAAAATGTATGGGACTAAATATATGCCATATTTGCCGCAATAAAAACAAAAAACCTACAAAATACAGAGCCTGACGTCATATTCCGCCCACACAACCTTATCTTCCGCTTATCAGACCTGGAGGCTTGTCTGTGTCACCATATCTGTGTCTGGCACCACGCTTCTCCATTGCTCCTGTGGTTACCTAAGCTGTGTCGGCACCCAGATCACAGTTCTACAAAAAAAAAAAAAAACTCCACAACCCGGTTGATCAGGTCAGTCGTATTCTGTACAAATGTGTCCAGGGAATCTTTGACATCATGTATCAGAAATATTCTCCAGGAAGGTTGTTATATTGACCTAGTGTTGGTCGTTCATCCCAGCGACACTGGCATGAGGACCTCGCCATTGCAGGAACTATACCATTCTCAATAGCATGACAACACATATACCATGAGCGCTTTACATTCTCAAAGGTCTTAGGTCAATTATTCAGATGCCTGTAATAAGAGTAACTCTAACCCCCTCCTGAGCAAGACGGTACGACCCTTGGGTATGATGACCTTTGACCTGACCCTTAAGGATTAGGTTAAAGGTCAGGACATGATATACGCATGGGTTGCTCCGTCGTCTTCAAGGGTCGTACCACCCGCTCACGGGGGAAAATCGTTATTATGTAACTTTAAGACGCCTTCTACGGGGGGCTCCTGCATCTCCAAAAGCTGCGCTCCATGCAGGAGCAGGGATATGACAAACGCCTTAGGAGCGATTACATTACTGACAAGACTTCACTCCGTCACCTGACGATGACATAAGCCGAGCCGAAGACAGAAGACGGATAACACTAAGAATTCTATATAATCGCAGCTCTGTTTCTCTATGTGCTTCATCAGCCATTCATCCGTGCAGAATGTGGCCGACGGAACACCGCTGACGACCTACGGTGGCTTCGTGGGTCACTAAGCCAGACGAGGGGCTCGTCTGCAGTACCACACGTGGGATGTTATCTATCACGCCGACTCAGCTGGAGACACAAGCAGTGTTCCACAGGTCACCCGGGACAATGACGCCACTGCACCAGCTGACGAGGTCACTTTACTCACACCGACACGCCGTCTATAATCCCTAGTCCACGACCGGTACGACCCTCGGGTCTGACAGCCCGACAGTTAATTCCAAATCCAGGTCGTCATCTTACCCAAGGGTCGCACCGTCGTGCTCGAGGAGTTAAAACTCCCTTTGCTATCTGTAGATTTACTGTGTCTTACTACTTACGAAATACAGAAATGACTTAAATCTTGTTGGAGCTGAGAAAAAAAAAATGTAAAGCACTAATGAACAAAGGTTCCATTAATCTTGTGGGGTAAGCAGCATTCGAGCGAGTCTTCTACACACAAAAGACAAATACACCACCAATGCGTGTAACAGTATATGTATGGACGCATGTGCACGTAAGAGTACATCTACGAGTGGATGTATGCCTGCGTGTGTGCAGGGGGAGGCATATGATGCACGTGGGTCTATGGGAGAGGTGGCGCCATCCTGAGACGTTGGCGAGGTATTCCAAGCACTAGACCCTTTGTGACCCCTGAATCCTTTTGCGCTACCGCTCAAGGATGAGCATGGGGTGCACTATGAATTTGGTGGTGATACCATCGCACGAACCAATCAATCAATCGCCCAACCTGAGTGTATAAAGACATACTAACATGGGTAAATATGCAGTGGGTCTATGAAGCGGGGGTCTAAGTCACGGCAGGGGAGGCCACAAACCAGGATGGCGACCTTATCCTACCAGTAATGTGACAGTTATCGTGATACAGTGCGAGGACCAGGGGTAGCGAGTGGAGGAGAGTCCTCACTGAGTGTGTACGTGGACGGGAAGAACAGCACAGAACTGTTCATAACCGATGATTGGAAGAGCATAATACCAGTCTCCACTCTCCATACTTGACCTCCTCACTAATATTGTCTCCCCATCATGGACAACAATACTGTACGAACAACGCACTACAAAATATGTTTAGATCGACCCGTGGTGCCAACTGGTGATGAATTATATAAAGCGGATGGATAGTTGCACGTATTTGTAGTCCCCAACATATCAAACCTTCCTTTTGAGACACAACCTCTCAACCAAAATTACATTATACGTGCCTAGCAACCCACAAGCCTAGAAAACAACCCATTTACTTCTGTTGACCCATCAGTCTCCCTTGGAGCAATATGTAACATCCTTCATGTATGACAACACGCAAGGACTTACCCTAAGTAGGTACCCATTCATCCACCAACAAAAGAAAGGATGGGCAACGAGGCGAGCTGTGCGTCGTCTGCCCGAGCCAGGAATGGAACCGGAGCCAGTGAATTAGTAATCAGTAAAGCTAACCACAATACCACCTAGCCGACACAATGAAAGCCCCTGCAGCTGAGTACTAAGCCACTTGAGGAGTGTATGAAATACATGATCGCAATAACATTCCAAACATGCATGAGACATGTACTAGTGAGAAGGATGTATGAAAGGTCTCTATGTAGAACGCTTAGGACGTGCTCTTTATTGCAGAACACAAAATGTCCCAGGCTAACTTACAAACTAGAGCCCCTTGTTTTACACCGAAATATTGATTCTTTTCCCCTCTTCTACAGGTATTACTCTGGCTTTTGCTCCCGAGAGCTGGCTGCTTGTGCGCCCCCACCACTAGCTAGACCACCCAATACTCGGCAAACTGTTGCGTCACATGATTACTGTGAGACCATCGGCAACTCAAGGGTAGGCCGTTCTGATAACCGCTTCTTTCCCTACACGTCGAAGCTTTGTAACTCTCTACCTTTTAAAAGGCAGGTTCTTCACTTCATCCAAAATTCGTAAATACTTTCCCTAGTCTCTTTGTGTTTCCCTCTCATTATTCTCTCTATATTTCAACAGACGCCCGGCTTTTTGTCCCTGACTGGAGCCTTCAACATAGAAAAAAAAAATACTTTCTAAACAAGCCACAAATAACCCAGCAAAGGAAAGAAAACCAATCAAACGAACAAACAAGCATAGAACATCATAGGAGGCATATGAAAGCGGAGAAGAGAGCCATCAGTGAAATATGAAAAACCCAAAATACTTACAAAATACTCACATGTAAAATGGAAATCGAGGACCAGACACTCCACAAGTCAACCAGAAACAGAGGAGTGCTCATACATGGATGATTGTGGCAAGAGATGAATGAAATACTAAAAACGCAATACTGATCGGTGTTCACCGAGAAAAAATATATCCAACGACTTCTTCCTAATCAGTTACTCAACTACGTTACAAAGAACAAATCTCACTAACACACCACAAGATTTCCAACTGCCATGAGAGGACATGTACTCAAACACCCTGCCTCAGGACCCGACTCCTGGGATCTGAACTTACAGAGAAAAAGTCTAGATTCTGCCACCATCCCCAAGTGTTTGAAATTGACCAACATCGCTCCACTCCCCAAGGGAGGAGGTCAAGCAGTCCTAGAAGTCTACCGGCATCTAACGTAAACAAAAACTTTGTGAATCCTAAGATTTTAGTCAAATGACTTGACTTTAAGGAATCGAATAATCCACATGACCCAGGACAACATGGTCTCAGAGCGGGAACATCCTGCCTCTCTCCCTTGCTTGACCACGATGACTGGATTCAAGATGCATCGGAGAACATGCCAAATACTGACATGGTATAAGCAGACTTGGCGAAAGTAATTGATGAATGTGATCACGGTGCCACAGCACATGAAATGCGAAAACGGGAATGACCGGTGAAATTGGTAGATGAACACACAACTACTTCACCGAGAGATTATAAAACGTTTTTTGTGAATCAGGTTATTCCCAAAGAACTGAACTTATACTGATGTTGTCCCTCTTATCTGAGGTTGAACAAAGACACGAAACAGCTTCATAATTACCATCCACTTCTCTAGATGATGCCAGAATGTTTCAAAATCTCGTCAGAAGACAACGACAAACTGCAAACTGACATTCAAGAGAAAAAAAAAAAAAAGCCTTCCAGTGGGCCACCGGAAAAAGAAAAAAGGAGATTTCACTGAGGGAAAGTTCCAAGCAAGAATGATGATGATGATGAAATTAGAGCAGTAGAGAATACCAGACGGATACGGACACCATCAAATCACAATATCAAAAACCTCGGAATAATGCTGTCTGATGACCTTACCTTCAGCGAACAAAAGAAAGTTACAGATGCGTTTTCTAAAAAGATGGTAGGCTGGATCCTGCGGACCTTCAAGACAAGAATAACGCTAATACTCTCACGAAGAGAATACCAGTGTGAACTAACAGCACCTTACAAGCCGGACGAACCTGCAATGAAAAGGCGCTCGAAGATCCTTCGCGGACAGTACTATTACTGACGAGGTAAAGGAGCTCAACTATTAAGAAAAAATGAAATCACCAAAGCCGTACTTTCTGGACCGTAGGCAGGAGAGGCACAACATCAATCACACCTGGAAAATTCTAGAAGGCATGATCCCAAACCTACGCTCAACACCACTTCCCCATTGGCACGACTGGCATGGAAAACCCTTAGTAAATCATAAGCCCTAAAATCCGAAGGTGAAATAGCACAAATAGAGAAAGTACCTTGAGCGTCCGGGGACGAAGACTATTCCACACTATCTCCGGACATCAGGAACACTACTGGGTGCACGGTAGAGCAATCTACGACGGCCCTGGATAAGTCTTTACAAGGTGAACCAGACCAGCCAGGCTGTGGTGGTTACGTGGGCCTGAGAGCTACGGCTTGAAACAGCCTAGTCGACATGCGTCCCACGACCCAGCAGCCCGGCCCAGCCCTGACAAACGCCATCCAAGACTTATGCAGATCCACATCACAGTTCCATATCGTCACTTGAAGCCAGAACAATATACGGGAATCGCCATCAGCACTTTAAAGCTATATACGATCCCTTCCGGTGGAATGTTGATTACAGGCTTTCCGAATGGGAGAAGGCAGAACTTGTACGTTCTGGGGGAAATGAAAAATTAAGATCGATTTGCGTTGTGTAACGTCGCGCGCGCCAACAGTAGCGAAATACAAGTTAATGCGTCGGTCAATTTTCAAAAATTTATGTGCCATGATATTTGCCTTTGCAATATATATATATATATATATATATATATATATATATATATATATATATATATGTGTGTGTGTGTGTGTAAGTTATAAATTTGAACTCCCCCTCAATCAGCTTTCCTGAGTTACAGCACTCGCAAAAAAAAAAAAAAAATGTTTTCCTAATCAATATGCAAATTCATGCCACTACGTGCCCGAAAACCCAATCACTTGGTCACCTCCACTGCGGGGTACCTGTGACGTAAGTATGAAGCATCCATCATGTACTGCTCTTGACGTATCACGCGAACTAAGTGCACACATACGGAGAGACAGACGCTGGGGTGATGACATAATGTCCCACATGTGATACATGTAGTGGCTGGACATAAAACAGTACAGGATGTCGGAGAGAAACGAGTATCCTCATATATCGTAAGGAAGAAAAAAAAAAGTGGAGTAATAAAGTTCAATGACCTTACCTTCAGCGATCATAACAGAACAACGAAGAACTGCGTGTTGCGAAAAGACTGCGAGTTGGATCTTAAGGGCCTTCAAGACAACGGAGGTAACATCAAGGATGACCCTCTTCACGCCATACATTCCTTACCCAGGTAGAACACTTTCGGTGCGGACGCAAATGTACGAATTAGGAGTGAAAAGGGTCTGTCACAGCTCGGAGTGTAGTGACTGTTCCCAACCTGAACCCCTGGATAAGACAGGAAGTATCAAGGTCACACTCACTAAAGTGGGGACACGAGAGAGACATATCAAACCCTAAGCTCTTGGGGAACCTCTGGACAGCATGGTTCCCAATATGCCACAACAAACAGTATGCTACTGGCACGACAGCCATGCAAGACTCGGGGGGGAAAAATACTACCGAAGTCAGGAAGTATGATTTAAGAAAATGTGTCAACATATCTGAGGCCGAGGATTGTTAAATAAATTGCCTACAGTCATTACAAACATTATCAGCCATTCATCAGAGATATATAATTAAGAGGGCCATAGATAAGTATCTACAACGAGTACCGGACCAGCAAGACTGTGGTCGTAACGTCGTAGCCTGCGAGCCGCGGCTTCCAACAGCTTGACTGAGCAAGTTGGGGTAACACAAGAGCTTGGTTTCTGACCGAGCTATTGGGACAGAAGACCCTAATAACCATCCTGGGGTATACGCACGGTGTGGCGTACAGGTGTGTGTGTGTGTGTGTGTGTGTGTGTGTGTGTGTGTGTGTGTGTGTGTGTGTTTCCCTTTCCCAGATATAATGTACTAATTTCAATGTGTTTTCAGAGTTTCATATAAACAACATCAGTAATGGAACTTGTATTGCTCTGACAAGAACAGTTGTGTGTGCTGGTGGCGTGACGAGACAGTCGATGTTATCTGCTCAACAGCACAGCCATGATGCACAGCAACTGTAGCACCACCATGCACCATGACACAGTACCACCATGCATCATGACACAGTACCATCATGCACCATGACACAGTAACACCATGCATCATGACACAGTACCACCATGCACCATGACACAGCACCACCATGCATTATGACACAGTACCACCATGCATCATGACACAGCCCCACCATGCACCATGACACAGCACCACCATGCATCATGACACAGTACCACCATGCACCATGACACAGTACCACCATGCACCATGACACAGTACCACCATGCATCATGACACAGTACCACCATGCACCATGACACAGTACCACCATGCATCATGACACAGCCCCACCATGCACCATGACACAGCACCACCATGCATCATGACACAGTACCACCATGCACCATGACACAGTACCACCATGCATCATGACACAGTACCACCATGCACCATGACACAGTACCACCATGCACCATGACACAGCACCACCATGCACCATGACACAGTACCACCATGCATCATGACACAGTACCACCATGCACCATGACACAGCACCACCATGCATCATGACACAGTACCACCATGCACCATGACACAGCACCACCATGCATCATGACACAGCCCCACCATGCATCATGACACAGCCCCACCATGCATCATGACACAGTACCACCATGCACCATGACACAGCACCACCATGCATCATGACACAGCCCCACCATGCATCATGACACAGTACCACCATGCACCATGACACAGCACCACCATGCATCATGACACAGTACCACCATGCATCATGACACAGCCCCACCATGCATCATGACACAGTACCACCATGCACCATGACACAGCACCACCATGCACCATGACACAGTACCACCATGCATCATGACACAGTACCACCATGCACCATGACACAGCACCACCATGCATCATGACACAGTACCACCATGCACCATGACACAGCACCACCATGCATCATGACACAGTACCACCATGCATCATGACACAGCCCCACCATGCATCATGACACAGCCCCACCATGCATCATGACACAGCACCACCATGCACCATGACACAGTACCACCATGCACCATGACACAGTACCACCATGCACCATGACACAGTACCACCATGCATCATGACACAGTACCACCATGCACCATGACACAGTACCACCATGCATCATGACACAGCCCCACCATGCACCATGACACAGCACCACCATGCATCATGACACAGTACCACCATGCACCATGACACAGTACCACCATGCATCATGACACAGTACCACCATGCACCATGACACAGTACCACCATGCACCATGACACAGCACCACCATGCACCATGACACAGTACCACCATGCATCATGACACAGTACCACCATGCACCATGACACAGCACCACCATGCATCATGACACAGTACCACCATGCACCATGACACAGCACCACCATGCATCATGACACAGCCCCACCATGCATCATGACACAGCACCACCATGCATCATGACACAGCACCACCATGCACCATGACACAGCACCACCATGCATCATGACACAGTACCACCATGCATCATGACACAGCCCCACCATGCATCATGACACAGCACCACCATGCACCATGACACAGCACCACCATGCACCATGACACAGCACCACCATGCACCATGACACAGTACCACCATGCACCATGACACAGTACCACCATGCACCATGACACAGTACCACCATGCACCATGACACAGTACCACCATGCACCATGACACAGCACCACCATGCACCATGACACAGTACCACCATGCACCATGACACAGCACCACCATGCACCATGACACAGTACCACCATGCACCATGACACAGTACCACCATGCACCATGACACAGTACCACCATGCACCATGACACAGCACCACCATGCACCATGACACAGTACCACCATGCACCATGACACAGCACCACCATGCACCATGACACAGTACCACCATGCACCATGACACAGTACCACCATGCACCATGACACAGCACCACCATGCACCATGGGACAGCATCACCATGCATCATGGGACAGCACCACCATGCACCATGGGACAGCACCACCATGCACCATGACACAGCACCACCATGCACCATGACACAGCACCACCATGCACCATGACACAGTACCACCATGCACCATGACACAGTACCACCATGCACCATGACACAGTACCACCATGCACCATGACACAGCACCACCATGCACCATGACACAGTACCACCATGCACCATGACACAGTACCACCATGCACCATGACACAGCACCACCATGCACCATGACACAGCACCACCATGCACCATGACACAGCACCACCATGCACCATGACACAGCACCACCATGCACCATGACACAGTACCACCATGCACCATGACACAGTACCACCATGCACCATGACACAGCACCACCATGCACCATGACACAGTACCACCATGCACCATGGGACAGCACCACCATGCACCATGGGACAGCACCACCATGCACCATGGGACAGCACCACCATGCACCATGACACAGTACCACCATGCACCATGGGACAGCACCACCATGCACCATGGGACAGCACCACCATGCACCATGAGACAGTACCACCATGCACCATGACACAGCACCACCATGCACCATGACACAGCCCCACCATGCACCATGACACAGCACCACCATGCACCATGACACAGTACCACCATGCACCATGACACAGCACCACCATGCACCATGACACAGTACCACCATGCACCATGACACAGCACCACCATGCACCATGACACAGTACCACCATGCACCATGACACAGCACCACGACACAGTACCACCATGCACCATGACACAGCACCACCATGCACCATGACACAGCCCCACCATGCACCATGACACAGCACCACCATGCACCATGACACAGTACCACCATGCACCATGACACAGCACCACCATGCACCATGACACAGTTCCACCATGCACCATGACACAGTACCACCATGCACCATGACACAGCACCACCATGCACCATGACACAGTACCACCATGCACCATGACACAGCACCACCATGCACCATGACACAGCACCACCATGCACCATGACACAGTACCACCATGCACCATGACACAGCACCACCATGCACCATGACACAGTACCACCATGCACCATGACACAGCACCACCATGCACCATGACACAGTACCACCATGCACCATGACACAGCACCACGACACAGTACCACCATGCACCATGACACAGCACCACCATGCACCATGGGACAGCACCACCATGCACCATGACACAGCATCACCATGCACCATGGGACAGCACCACCATGCACCATGACACAGCACCACCATGCACCATGGGACAGCACCACCATGCACCGTGAGACACTGTTATCATCATCCCGGACGTGTGACACTACAAGGAATGGCAGAACCGTACTGCACCGTCCCATCACTGTGACATGAGCAATGGCAGCACTGCACATCAGCCAGCCATGTGACACTAGCAGAAGGTATGGCAAGTCTGCACCATCCAGGCCATGTGGTATTACAAGGCATGGCAGCATAGACCCACTCAGCTTCAGTTGTGCCACAGAGTATGGCAACACTGACCTATCCCGCTGCAGTACGACCCGAGAGCACGGCATCGTGCAACTACGGGAGCCAGGCACCTCAGATGTACTCCCCTACAGGTCCTCTGGAGTCTTGGGGAGACTAACACTATGGTATCAACACGCCTCAGACCCTTCAGGGACCACAACACGACCATCCCGCCACAGAGCCAGCCAGCCAGCCAGGCAGGCAGCACAACACGACCATCCCGCCACAGAGCCAGCTAGCCAGCCAGCCAGGCACCACAACACGACCATCCCGCCACAGAGCCAGCCAGCAGCCAGCCAGGTAGCACAACACGACCATCCCGCCACAGAGCCAGCCAGCCAGGCAGCACAACACGACCATCCCGCCACAGAGCCAGCCAGCCAGGCAGCACAACACGACCATCCCACCGCAGAGCCAGCCAGCCAGCCAGGCAGCACAACACGACCATCCCGCAACAGAGCCAGCCAGCCAGCCAGGCAGCACAACACGACCATCCCGCCACAGAGCCAGCCAGCCAGGCAGCAGGGGAACGAGGTAAAGGCAGCGACGAACCATAAAGTGACCCGGCACCGACACGAGAGGATATCAAGTTATAAATAAACTATAACTGCACTGGGGCTAACTGATGGCCCTCCACCGCTCCATACCCTAACCCACAACGCCATCACACGCAGATCTCAACCTAATCCCTCCGGCTTAGAGCTTAATATGGAGTGCATTCGTCAGTCTGGTTGGGGGTGTTGTTGCTCCCGAGCTACTCAGTAATGGCCCAGATTAAACTTGTGTTTGTTTACATAATTACAGAAGGGGTCGGGAGTCGAGCCTCCTCACTAGCCCGGGTCAAGTCAGGGTAAGCATGGCGTCCGCTGGCTGGCTGACTGGTAATGGTCATGATGCCCGGTAACAAGTTGGTCAGCCACTACGCCAGCCTGCCCGCTCCCCTCCCGTGCCGGCACACTCCACAACCCCCAACACACTACCGCCGCGCTATTACCCTCCCAACGTCTTGCTAAACTACTGCTCTCCCACACTCACCCCAGCATTAATTGACTCGCCCAGCATTTATGCGCTCGCCAAATTTACATATAATCTATCTAAACTGTTTCCTTGGGGCGGCATCCATCATACTAGAGAAATCGCTAGCTGAAAAATACCGCTAAATTGTTAACAGAATTGAACCATTATTTTTTTTTTCTCTCTCTCTCTCTTTTAACACACTGTAAATAGCTTCGGTCTGATATCGAAGAGTCGATTTGTGTAGCTTGGCAGGACTATTACATGCTGCTGACACCTCAACTCACCGACGATGCACTTCCTGGGTCACGTTCATCACCGTTTGCTACGTCTACCATCAAACATTAACGAAGCAACACGAATAATTTTAACCAGACATCAATGAGAGAGAGAGAGAGAGAGAGAGAGAGAGAGAGAGAGAGAGAGAGAGAGAGAGAGAGAGAGAGAGAGAGAGAGAGAGAGAGTACATGAAACGTGTTAAGACGCTCCAAAAAATATGGGTACTTTCACTGTGCTGGAGGAGTGGATGAATGTATCACGCTCAGTGATGGAACTGTGGAGGCTGACAGTAATGCGACAGACTAGAAAGCTGTATGACAGTAGAGAAAGCTCAAAAGATGGCGGCCTTACGTGTACATAACCCCCTCCCCGCAGAGTACATGCTGGTAATTACATATAAGGGGATGGACATCACAGCAGAAATGACTATTACAGTCGATCAAAGACGCTATGAATATGTCGAGAGAAGAAAATAATACCTGTATGACGTTGTCTGTCTGCAGATGGATCATCGGCTATTTACTAATGCCCACGTCCCACAACTGGCGGCTCCATCTACTGAAATGACTGGACGCAATGATTCCAACATCAAACTGATAAAATGTCTACTTCCTTCCAGTGTTGCTCAATCGCAGACCTTGTGTCAAAAGTTTCGATTATGGTCTTCTGACGATCTGAGGCTTCGGAGACCTTTCTAAAGCAGTCAATAAGAAACGTTGATGCCAGCACCTGTATAAATGTTAGGAACCAACGACGTAAAAGCAAAGTCTACACACACACACACACACACACACAGCAACATCATCTGGTCTTGATACCACGCCTCCTACGCTCCTTCAGAAAGACAATGTAATAGCTTCAGGTGGTGAGGAAGGGACAGACATGGCTGAACCGTGAAAATCTGGACCACCCAAAGATTCTTCTCCCATCTCTAGGCCTCCAGGGTTTTGTTCGACTAGACTTGTAAGGTCAGACCGGGTCAGGTTTATGCCCATATCTAACCTAACCTAACCTAAGCTGATACACAAAAAAAGACGCTGGGAAGGGAGGGTGAATCTTAGGTGATTCGAAATTTTATCAAAGTTGTCGAGGGCAGACCTGTAAAACACGTAGTGCAGAATAAAGGGCCTGTACACGTCACGAGAGACCCCAGGGTCTATCAAGATGCCTACAAGATTCATCGAATTACCTCACGTGGTTCCCATGATGGAACCTGTGGTTTGTTGTCGTGGAAAGAACCATAGTGAAACCATCCAATAAACACGTTGAAGTGTACACTAAAATAAACAAACTGATGACAATTAAACATGATAGATAAACCGACCGCATCTATTCTGTTGCCCACATATCTTGTTACTATGAATAAGGATGCACTTTTGACCCACTGAGCTCGAAAATATGACCCTAAGGTATGAAGATCTTGCCTCTGCGGTCAGGTCAAAGGCTGGGCCATCATACGTAAGGATCGTGGTGCTGTTATCAACAAAGCTTTGATCAGGCATCAAATGCTGCAGTTTATTGACAATCTACATAATGTGCAGACAACACCTATAAATATATGAGAGTTAAATACACATTCTTTCAGCATACAGTGTGTGCTAAAGTCCCATATTTACATAAGGGGTGATGATATGGCGAGGAACAAGACTCGGAACCAAATTCATACGAGTGTCTATTTAACTACACATTATTCCCACGAGTATATTGAACTCAAACCGTATTTACTCAAGGTGGATGCTGACGTCGACAACTGCTACAGGAGAGGTCACACAAGGTCAGACTTCGCACATCACGTCGTCAAGCCGTTTTCTTAATGAACCGTTTACTGCCAATCCGACACCTCACTCACCTCTTGAGGGAGACGTCATCGCCACGGTGTTTACAACCACAAGACGAGCAGTGTGTCCCCCTGAAGGTGAAGTGGGTCAGCTCCACCACGACCATATACGATACGAACGCAAACTTACGCTTAATCAGGTGTCAAGCAAAATACACACGGCAGACACAGTCTACTGAGAGTCAGTCATCACTGGGACGAGACGCTGCTGGGTGTCGAACTGATGACGAGGGCGAGACGGTCCACCGTCGGGCTCCACAACATCACAACACCTGAGGATAACCCTACAACATCGTCACTGTTGCTTCAGGAGAAAAAAAAACCGACAAAGAACGCGAGTTAAAACAGGCTATTTTTGCCTCCTCTTGTGCGTACGACTTGCAACAAACTCCACTCGCTGAGAGAGAGAGAGAGAGAGAGAGAGAGAGAGAGAGAGAGAGAGAGAGAGAGAGAGAGAGAGAGAGAGAGAGAGAGAGAGAGAGAGAGAGAGAGAGAGAGAGAGGAGGAGGAGGAGGAGGAGGGGTCAATATAGTTATGGTCTCGGTACACTGGCTTTCCTGACCACCTTAACACCGTTAAGACGACAAGGCAGGCCAATACTGAAAACAAAAAGAGGCGACACAAAACTCCTGGACAAGGCACAACTACATGACCAAACCCCATTTTTACTTGCCAGGAGGGCGCCGTGGTCAGAGTATACAGTGCAATAAGTGTCAGGACCTGAGTTCAGGCAGACTTGGGCCAACAGTGCCGCCAAGCCGCTCGCTCGGCCACACTGGCTGGAGTGGAGTCACTCAGCAGGGGCTGTGTGTGTACACATCCATTACCTGCTCTGGAATTTATCATGATACTTCCGCTATTTGTAGCATATTATGAACATAACTACGTAGTTTATATACAAATATTCTCCCTTTTATAACTGTTATCTACGCAGTTTATATACAAATATTCTCCCTTTTATAACTGTTATCTACGTAGTTTATATACAAATATTTTCCCTTTTATAACTCTTATCTACGCAGTTTATATACAAATATTCTCCCTTTCATAACTCTTATCTACGCAGTTTATATACAAATATTCTCCCTTTTATAACTCTTATCCACGTAGTATATACAAATATTCTCCCTTTTATAACGGTTATCCACATAGTTTATATACAAAAAGTAAACCAGAATAAATGAATAAACTGAAATGAATAACTAGTGAGGCAATGAGAAGTGTTCCTTTAATTTCTTGAGCTGGGCAACACGACCTTCATGACATGACGGCCTGACATCTGACCTGGCCCTTAAGGATCGTGCTCATGGGGTTAATACACAGACAGCAGGAAGACAGCACACGCAGCTGACAGTCAGCTGACGTCAGCACCGTCATCCAGGTCTTGGCCATAGTTCCAGGGTAACAAAGGATGGTGATCGGTGACCTGCAGTGTTCTGGATACGTCCTACAGAACACTCACAGTTACAGTTTGCATGTAACGATGTTGTTATCACAACTAAGGCCATTAGAGATTACTTTACGACTGAATCATTCTCTCTCTCCTTGATAAGTAGGAGCGGACAAGTGACGCCACCAAAGATCAATTCCTGTGAAACACACAGTCAGAACAGACGGTGAGAGGTAAGAGCAAAAAAGATGAAATAAAAATGTTATGCGTATTGTTATCACAAAAACTTGGACATACAAACAGACAAAAAGGAGGCAGGCGTGAAACAATGGAGTGGAAATCCAGGAAATGTTACAGACACAGAAAAAGAAAAAAAGGTACTAGAATGAGGTGAAGAACAAGATGACAGAAGGTTAACCCAATCATAGTTGAGTACCTTGGAAACACATGGGTGGGTTGAGCAGGGACGTGGGGGACAACGTAGTTCTCAGCGGCCAAAAGAACATGTCTCGATTTATTCAACCATGGGAAACGGAGGTTCCAGGGGAGGCAAGAGGCTCTACACTGAAAAAAATACAATCCATCTGATTTCTTTACTGTGTCACCTTTCCCGAATTAGTGAGGGTGCTGTCATAAGCAGACAACTGAGGCTTTCATGAACGACCCATGCAAGGCTCTTCTACTGAAACTGATCTACAGGTGGGGGAGGTTTCCAGTCCCTTGCTCCCTCCCCTCTATCTCGCCGTGAGCAACATGTACAGAGTCTGCATACGAGTCGTTTAGCACGGACATTTCTGCACATTTGCATGTTGGCCTCCGTGGGTAAGATTCGATCCCTAGGCAGGGTTCCTGGCTACTTCTGCCACAAGGAGGTTAAAAAGATGCAAACACCTGTAACCCAGCCTCATACATCTGTCTGTCCATCAACACATCTGCCTTGCCATGGAAGCCTCGACAGATTTAAGTTCATGAGACGACGTTGGGAGGCAGACAGAAACACTTGATTTCAGGTGTCTAAAAATCTTTCAACCTCCGTGTGGCCGAAGTAGCCAGACGCCCTGCCCCAGAGTTCGAATCCGACCCGTCGTGAACAGACATTGATCCGTGTCTGTGTACTTATACATACGTTTTCTCCTACGTTCTAGAAGGCTGTTTCTGGGTCTTCATCACTCGTTAGCCGCAGATGGGAAATCCGTTTCTCATCACTCGTTAGCCGTAGATGGGAAATCCGTTTCGCAACACCCTGCGGTGAATTACCACATCTTGTCATGCATGGGCCGTATCATTGAGACCCTCGCTCGATCCATCGTCCACATCCACATATTCCAAAACAGAGAGGAGCAAGATGGTGCACCGCCACACTATGATTTCGCAGTTCGAGATTATCTTAAAGATCAATGTACGGACAACGGAGGCCAACATGTGGACGTGCTGTACTTTCAGTGCCCATGGATTTTGTCCCCAGCCTGTAGAACATACGTGAGAAGCATTCCTTCTCCCCTATCCTAGGTGTACTATATACAAAGTATATCCACTATGCAGCTGTTATGTACACTGCATCGAAACCAGAGTCCCTTATCCACAACTAAGCCCCACAGACTTCTCTGTGGTTTACCCTAACTGCCTCATACACTCTGGTCCAGCCTACGGACAGCACGTCACCCCACGTATACCACGTCACTCTAATTTGCACGACTCAAACCCTCCTCCATGTTCAGACACCTTTCGTGGTCTACATATGAGATTATTATTAGTCTACTACGGGAACACAGCTTTACACTCGTACAGACTCGTCTCAACCTTGTACGTATTCATTTATATATATATATATATATATATATATATATATATATATATATATATATATATATATATATATATATATATATATATATATATCATACAAAGCTCCATCAGCCAGGATCGAACCTGGGACCCCTTGTGCCTGCCTCTTGCACAAGGGGTCCCAGGTTCGATCCTGGCTGATGGAGCTTTGTATGTTCTATGAAGGTGCGCGTTCATATACACTTTATTCGTGTATATATATATATATATATATATATATATATATATATATATATATATATATATATATATATATATATATATATATTACAATGTAACAAGTATTTTACCACTTTTTGTGTGATACAATATGACAAAACGGACGAAGATTCTGAGAAAACCTCACTGGTCTGGTCTCACATTAGTAGCCCTGCGTTCATGATATTGTAATATATTGACTGCGAGCGACAGGACCTGTCATTTGCCATAATAAATATCATAATGATTTCATCCCTCGATGGAAAGAAGTATAAAGTGGAGCTACCTTAACTATTAGGGAATCTGTCTCACACTCACGCTTACCAACCCAACCGAGACAACGCCAGTCGTACTGATCATTTCGAAATTCATCGGACACCCTCCCGGGTTGATAGTTTTTCTTTCAGCGTAAGCACCGTGTCTTTACTCCTGTGTGTATATACATAAACACACAGCCCAGCCTGAGGCAGGTTCACATTCATCGACCAAGCCCATCGAGAGAATGAACGGCTGTGTTGGATGTGGGCCGAATACCACCCGAGCGGGCCCGCGGTGAATCATAGTCAGCGACGCTAACCAAAAAAACCACGGAAGCCTCTCTCTCTCTCTCTCTCTCTCTCTCTCTCTCTCTCTCTCTCTCTCTCTCTCTCTCTCTCTGTATGTGTGTGTGTGTACACACGAGTAAAGACATGATACATATACACGGGTGTAAAACTCTCCCCCGTAATACACACACACACACACACACACACACACACACACACACACACATATACATATATATCTCAAGAGATGGAGACCAACAAGTGTAAAACTCCTTCCCCGTACCTCACACACACACACACACACACACACACACACAAGGGGGAGGGGATCTCATTATAATGACTTTCCAAGATTCTGAATAAACTAAGTGATCTGAATAAGGATAACTTTTTTTCAGGGCTGGGGTGGAAAGCAGTCAGGAATACACGTGGACACTTCACGTTAACAACGAGAAGGGACGTAAGGAAATATTGTGTTAAACAACAAAAGGAAACTGACAGTTGGCATCAAGTGAAAACGCAGTTTGTGTAAGGAATTTGAATAATTTCAAAGCAAGGCCGAACCACTACGTGTTTGAAGAGCAGGACAATATTACCATTGGTTCACTTCCCGTGGGCGCAAACAGCGAATTACACACAAGGACAAACATAACGTCAAATGTAATGATAATATACGGTATTTAAATCCCTGTAAACTTTGTTGTAATACTTTCAACACACTCTTAACACACTCGGTGAACAATGAAGACGGATGAGGGTGTGTAATGTGGCGTGTGGGTTGGTTGAAGGCTTGTTGTGTGTGGGGGGTGGAGGGAGAGCACCTTGAGACGAGCCCTCTCTTGGCTCCTTGCTTCCCCTGAGCCGTCCGCCGCCCCTCTCGCCACTATAGCATAACAAAGATTCTCCCCCTCCCCTTTATTTGGCCATTGCAACTCCGGTGCACTCCATTTCTCTGGGGTGTGGGAGTTTCACGCTCTACTGGGCAAAAATGAGCCTAAACGAGCACAGTTCTCGCTGTTGGGACTCGTTAAGCCGGGCACACGTGTTAATTACGACCACCCTTAATGAACCGAGTACAATATTTACACCCAAAGTTGACAGCCTCCGTTTGGGGGCCGCCGGCAAAACTGCATGAAATATTGGGCCAAAGTCACTGGCGAGGCTCCACACTCACACTGCGCTCTCAGCAGGAGCCTCCCTCCCTCCTGGCATCACCATCATTACAACACTCATATTCTCGTTCTAGTCTCAGCTCTCATACTGAAGCCCACGGTCAACTGCGCTGTCACATCCGCTGACTCACTCTCACGATGGTTACTGTGACGTAAAGGTTACTGAAATCTTGGATGGAAGGTATCTACGAAGAGGGCATCACAACACGACCATCGCCGCTGTTGGGGAAACCCCAACACAGCGTGACGGTCGTACGATGGCATAACCCCAGGTCATCATGATCTGGCATTTTGACCTGAGCTCTTTATAGATCAATGTCGAAGGTCACGCTATCATGCCCGAAGACGACATCGTCGTGCTCCAGAATCAATGCTCCTTGGGGAACTCTGCCACAACACCAGGGCATCAAGAGGACAACCAACCCCTCTCCCGTCCCGCTTCGAGGCTTTGTGAGGCCCTTCCCTTCGACAGGAAGGTGTCACCATACCCTATGGAGAACGGCACACGAATTCCCATTGGGACACACGTCTCGGTACGGCTACACTTTCACACTGTATGCGGACGTACACATTTCTGACCCTCCTCGTAGGATCTTCCTAGACTAGTGGCGTGGAACTAAGGCAGTTTCAGTGATATGATTCTGCCAATGTCATCCGCCATCAGTGACCGATCGGAGCGTTCCTAAATTGACAGATGACACGTCTGAAACGTCTACTTCCTTAAACACTTAAACACAATAAAAATTGTCTTGATAGTTACACGAGGAAGAAACAAGAGGGATGTTCCAAGTACATGTTCTTGGGAGTGAAATAACTTAAGGGTGAAGATACTGTCTGGAAAATTTCAGAATCAGATGTGATATGGACAAAGCTGGAAATTTCTTCAAGTCATATGCCAGATTTACCTCCAGGTTAAACCTTATTATAACTAGCATAACTCATGCAAAAACCAGAGTTGTGGTTTTTATGCAATTTCTAATCACCTACAATTAACCCAAAATCAAGAGTTCTGGTGTTACCAAAAATTTCTTTGCAGAGGTTCCAGCAAATCAAGGTTGCGCCACTTCCCGCAGCAGAGAACTATGACCTCCTGAACAGTGAGATGTTCTTGTACTTCCAGTGATACAGCCTCGCCCAAGGTGACTTTTCACTCGCGATGTAACCTCCTGCAACCTGTGACTAGTAAAATCTCTTACGCAATTCCGTTTTCTAAAGGTTGGTACACAGTTGGATGCGTTAGACCTGAACCTTACGGGTCAGGTCAACGGCATAATCACGAACCCATGGTGTGAATCCCAACGACAGACGTGCGGACGGCGAAGACCACCACGGCCAAGGCGATCCATAAGTGTCTGCCATGCTACCAAATGGCACATAAATGAGTCGTTCATCTGAATCCACAGAGACACCACTGACTGGGTGTCGAGAGGGAGGGAGGGAGGGAGAGTGACAGCGGAGCACCGAGCTAGCACTACAGTGGCCGTCATGTTGCCTTTGCCGGTGAAGTTGCTCTCTTCCTTTCTACCTGACCAACTCTCTACTTCCTTAACTGTTCTTTTCTCTGAAACCCAAGTACCCAAAGCTATCAATTGTCTAAGTATGATTTCCACCACCATTTCCGCCTCCCTTCTCCTGAAAATATCATCGGTCTACTTCTTTATCCCATCTTTTCTCGGAAACATAAATGCCCATGATTATGAAATAACCAAGTAAGATGTCTATCACCTTTTCTACTTCAGCGGCGGTGTTTGTGTCTACTCCAGTCCATAAACACATTGTCTGCCTCATGGATCTTAAGCCCCCCAACTTTCCTGCCATCTTGCTGAACATTTCCATACCCTCTACAACTTTCTTTCAGCGTTCTGTGGTTCTGGATTTCTCTTCCATTTCCTTCACTTATAATCAACTGTCACATTATTTCATTTCCTGCCATGAAGATTTACTTTCTACACATTTACACAATTAACTCATCTATGATGGGGATTTTACCATACACCACACACAGATCCACCTTACTTGGAACGATTTTGGTGGAGACAAACTTCAATTTTCCCTCCATAACCATCTAGAACTAATTAAACACGGGTTCTTGGTCGTTACAAACTCTCCTCTAACACTATCGCTCGCTATTTTACCTCAACACTCCTGCTAAAGTTAACTCCCAATCTTCCCCTTAAGGTATTCTAGTCACAACCTCCTACCTATCCTTTCAAACTCAGCACTTTTATCTACTATATCCGTAAAGAAACGTTTAGTGTGGCAATGTGAGTATATTCCCAGCGCAGAATCTAAATAGACTTCCTAACGACTAGTGTTGTTTCGCATGCCGTGATGCCTCCAGCTGTGCTGACGCCACAGCGGATGTCATCTTAATTCCTAGTGTCTGCAAAAACATTGTCCGCCTTCATACATTTTCAAATGTAATACATGGCTAAGGTTTATTGTGCTTAAAAGCATATGGCAGTCTCAGAGTGAAATCATACAGATTTCACACTGAGACGAGTTTTCCAATGGTATAAGCACAAGTGACCCGCTTCAGCGTGCCTCAGACTATCTTGCAGGAATAATGTTCTTCATTCATTCCTTCAGGCTGCCGCTGTGTTTTAGGAATTCTGGTTCTGGAAGCTACATTTCTTCCATTTGTGTTCTTACCTTTCTAAGGAGAAGAAAGCCAGAATTCTCGACTGTAAGTAAGATAATGTGGGTACATGGGAGATTTCTAGGCGCACTAGGCACTCAGAACGCAAGATCAGGCGGCAGCTTTCTGCAGCACCCCATAAGTGCCTTGCCTCGTTCAGAAGATCAAGACCCCATGGACCCCAAACATGGACCAAGAATACTTCAGAAACCTTGCCAATCCCATGTCCAGACGTCTGCAGATGGTAATCAAGGCCAAAGGAGAGATAACAAAGCAATAATATGTAAGTGTGACATTACCTTTCAAAATGTACGGGGAGGCAGACTAGGTTTTCTGGCGGACACTGGACGGTGGAGTGAGTCATCCATCTCTTTTACGAAAGCTTCATCCCCTCACTCGTGGTTTGACTGCTCTTGGTCTGATGCTTGTCACAGCCGGGGCAGCGAACTGCGCCATGAAACTCTTCCTCTCCCCCCCCCCCTTTTTTTTGGTTCTCATTCCCTACCCATTTATACTTGGAGTCACTCTTTTAGTCATTCCTGCTTTGACTAAAAGAGATAGTGTACTGACCTAACTTCAACTAATGTACCTTTCTGGTCCTTAACCATATGTATCTCCAGCAAGTTCAGTAACCAACCTTTCCTCCCCTTTTTTTTTTTTTCCAACGAGACCAATCTAGAGCCGAGTCTCTAAAAAAGATGCTCCTTTTGGCTCCTTCTCACCTCTCACTCTACTTTGGACGATTCTACATCTCATCCCGCACGACCTCCTAGTGAACCTATGCCGCCTCCAATAGTTTCCTCATGCAAGGTCCTAGGAATTCTCCCCCAGGTGTAGATGAGCAAGGCGCATGATTCTTCTTCGTCCACTTAGCCTAGGTCCAAAAACCCTAAACCTTCTGTTCTTGAAAGTATATCTCGGTCTAACCCTTCCACAAGCAAAGAGACAGTTCTACTAATGCTGACTATCGTCTCGTCACAATTACATCTACTATCGTTGGTGTTCGAGACTCTCCTCAACTCTTATACACACTTACATTCCCTTCTTTTATATCATCAAAACGGATCTCGCGGAGCAAGACCTACTGGTTATCTCGCGGAGCAAGACCTACTGGTTATCTCGCGGAGCAAGACCTACTGGTTATCTCGCGGAGCAAGACCTACTGGTTATCTCGCGGAGCAAGACCTACTGGTTATCTCGCGGAGCAAGACCTACTGGTTATCTCGCGGAGCAAGACCTACTGGTTATCTCTCCTAAGTTACCTATCTCTGGTCTTCCGCGCTTAGGGATTGTGGTGATTCATTTGTCGTGGCCCTTAACATCACAGTAGTATCTGACAGGCACAAGTACCTGCTTATTAAACTTTCTGACCAAGACTTTTCCTCTTCTCTATATTCCCTCACGTGTTGTGTTCTTGTAGTCGTTCCATCTTACCAACAGTGGTGTCCCCCACCGTTCTGTACTAGCACCTACACTCTCTCTTTCTCTCCTTAAACGATCTTTCTTCAACCTCTCTAACCCTAGTCAATCTCACATCGAAGACTCTGCATCTAACTTTCCTTCCCCTCCTCATCCCGATACCCGTTGTTTTTCTCGCATTTACACACACACACACACATATATATACATGTATATATATATATATATATATATATATATATATATATATATATATATATATATATATATATATATATTTTATATTTCTTTTTTTATTATACTTTGTCGCTGTCTCCCGCGTTTGCGAGGTAGCGCAAGGAAACAGACGAAAGAAATGGCCCCCCCCCCCCCCATACACATGTATATACATACGTCCACACACGCAAATATACATACCTACACAGCTTTCCATGGTTTACCCCAGACGCTTCACATGCCTTGATTCAATCCACTGACAGCACGTCAACCCCGTTATACCACATCGCTCCAATTCACTCTATTCCTTGCCCTCCTTTCACCCTCCTGCATGTTCAGGCCCCGATCACACAAAATCTTTTTCACTCCATCTTTCCACCTCCAATTTGGTCTCCCTCTTCTCCTCGTTCCCTCCACCTCCGACACATATATCCTCTTGGTCAATCTTTCCTCACTCATTCTCTCCATGTGCCCAAACCACGTCAAAACACCCTCTTCTGTTCTCTCAACCACGCTCTTTTTATTTCCACACATCTCTCTTACCCTTACGTTACTCACTCGATCAAACCACCTCACACCACACATTGTCCTCAAACATCTCATTTCCAGCACATCCATCCTCCTGCGCACAACTCTATCCATAGCCCACGCCTCGCAACCATACAACATTGTTGGAACCACTATTCCTTCAAACATACCCATTTTTGCTTTCCGAGATAATGTTCTCGACTTCCACACATTCTTCAAGGCTCCCAGAATTTTCGCCCCCTCCCCTACCCTATGATCCACTTCCGCTTCCATGGTTCCATCCGCGGCCAGATCCACTCCCAGATATCTAAAACACTTCACTTCCTCCAGTTTTTCTCCATTCAAACTCACCTCCCAATTAACTTGACCCTCAACCCTACTGTACCTAATAACCTTGCTCTTATTCATATTTACTCTCAACTTTCTTCTTCCACACACTTTACCAAACTCAGTCACCAGCTTCTGCAGTTTCTCACATGAATCAGCCACCAGCGCTGTATCATCAGCGAACAACAACTGACTCACTTCCCAAGCTCTCTCATCCCCAACAGACTTCATACTTGCCCCTCTTTCCAAAACTCTTGCATTTACCTCCCTAACAACCGCATCCATAAACAAATTAAACAACCATGGAGACATCACACACCCCTGCCGCAAACCTACATTCACTGAGAACCAATCACTTTCCTCTCTTCCTACACGTACACATGCCTTACATCCTCGATAAAAACTTTTCACTGCTTCTAACAACTTTCCTCCCACACCATATATTCTTAATACCTTCCACAGAGCATCTCTATCAACTCTATCATATGCCTTCTCCAGATCCATAAATGCTACATACAAATCCATTTGCTTTTCTAAGTATTTCTCACATACATTCTTCAAAGCAAACACCTGATCCACACATCCTCTACCACTTCTGAAACCACACTGCTCTTCCCCAATCTGATGCTCTAGACAAGGGAGCAAATGGGAACTTCAGTGAAGGGCGCAAATGGGGAGGTGATAACAAGCAGTGGTGATGTGAGAAGGAGATGGAGTGAGTATTTTGAAGGTTTGTTGAATGTGTTTGATGATAGAGTGGCAGATATAGGGTGTTTTGGTCGAGGTGGTGTGCAAAGTGAGAGGGTTAGGGAAAATTATTTGGTAAACAGAGAAGAGGTAGTGAAAGCTTTGCGGAAGATGAAAGCCGGCAAGGCAGCAGGTTTGGATGGTATTGCAGTGGAATTTATTAAAAAAGGGGGTGACTGTATTGTTGACTGGTTGGTAAGGTTATTTAATGTATGTATGACTCATGGTGAGGTGCCTGAGGATTGGCGGAATGCGTGCATAGTGCCATTGTACAAAGTCAAAGGGGATAAGAGTGAGTGCTCAAATTACAGAGGTATAAGTTTGTTGAGTATTCCTGGTAAATTATATGGGAGGGTATTGATTGAGAGGGTGAAGGCATGTACAGAGCATCAGATATATATATATATATATATATATATATATATATATATATATATATATATATATATATATATATATATATATATATATGTACCTGGGCATGAGAAGAAAGATCATGAGAGGCAAGTGTTTTGGGAGCAGCTAAATGAGTGTGTTAGCGGTTTTGATGCACGAGACCGGGTTATAGTGATGGGTGATTTGAATGCAAAGGTGAGTAATGTGGCAGTTGAGGGAATAATTGGTATGCATGGGGTGTTCAGTGTTGTAAATGGAAATGGTGAAGAGCTTGTAGATTTATGTGCTGAAAAAGGACTGATGATTGGGAATACCTGGTTTAAAAAGCGAGATATACATAAGTATACTTATGTAAGTAGGAGAGATGGCCAGAGAGCGTTATTGGATTACGTGTTAATGGACAGGCGTGCGAAAGAGAGACTTTTGGATGTCAATGTGCTGAGAGGTGCAACTGGAGGGATGTCTGATCATTATCTTGTGGAGGCTAAGGTGAAGATTAGTATGGGTTTTCAGAAAAGAAGAGTGAGTGTTGGGGTGAAGAAGGTGGTGAGAGTAAGTGAGCTTGGGAAGGAGACCTGTGTGAAGAAGTATCAGGAGAGACTGTGTACAGAATGGAAAAAGGTGAGAACAATGGAAGTAAGGGGAGTGGGGGAGGAATGGGACGTATTTAGGGAATCAGTGATGGATTGCGCAAAAGATGCTTGTGGCATGAGAAGAGTGGGAGGTGGGCTGTTTAGAAAGGGTAGTGAGTGGTGGGATGAAGAAGTAAGAGTATTAGTGAAAGAGAAGAGAGAGGCATTTGGACGATTTTTGCAGGGAAAAAATGCAATTGAGTGGGAGAAGTATAAAAGAAAGAGACAGGAGGTCAAGAGAAAGGTGCAAGAGGTGAAAAAAAGGGCAAATGAGAGTTGGGGTGAGAGACTATCAGTAAATTTTAGGGAGAATAAAAAGATGATCTGGAAGGAGGTAAATAGGGTGCGTAAGACAAGGGAGCAAATGGGAACTTCAGTGAAGGGCGTAAATGGGGAGGTGAAAACAAGTAGTGGTGATGTGAGAAGGAGATGGAATGAGTATTTTGAAGGTTTGTTGAATGTGTCTGATGACAGAGTGGCAGATATAGGGTGTTTGGGTCGAGGTGGTGTGCAAAGTGAGAGGGTTAGGGAAAATGATTTGGTAAACAGAGAAGAGGTAGTAAAAGCTTTGCGGAAGATGAAAGCCGGCAAGGCAGCAGGTTTGGATGGTATTGCAGTGGAATTTATTAAAAAAGGGGGTGACTGTATTGTTGACTGGTTGGTAAGGTTATTTAATGTATGTATGACTCATGGTGAGGTGCCTGAGGATTGGCGGAATGCGTGCATAGTGCCATTGTACAAAGGCAAAGGGGATAAGAGTGAGTGCTCAAATTACAGAGGTATAAGTTTGTTGAGTATTCCTGGTAAATTTTATGGGAGGGTATTGATTGAGAGGGTGAAGGCATGTACAGAGCATCAGATTGGGGAAGAGCAGTGTGGTTTCAGAAGTGGTAGAGGATGTGTGGATCAGGTGTTTGCTTTGAAGAATGTATGTGAGAAATACTTAGAAAAGCAAATGGATTTGTATGTAGCATTTATGGATCTGGAGAAGGCATATGATAGAGTTGATAGAGATGCTCTGTGGAAGGTATTAAGAATATATGGTGTGGGAGGAAAGTTGTTAGAAGCAGTGAAAAGTTTTTATCGAGGATGTAAGGCATGTGTACGTGTAAGAAGAGAGGAAAGTGATTGGTTCTCAGTGAATGTAGGTTTGCGGCAGGGGTGTGTGATGTCTCCATGGTTGTTTAATTTGTTTATGGATGGGGTTGTTAGGGAGGTAAATGCAAGAGTTTTGGAAAGAGGGGCAAGTATGAAGTCTGTTGGGGATGAGAGAGCTTGGGAAGTGAGTCAGTTGTTGTTCGCTGATGATACAGCGCTGGTGGCTGATTCATGTGAGAAACTGCAGAAGCTGGTGACGGAGTTTGGTAAAGTGTGTGGAAGAAGAAAGTTAAGAGTAAATGTGAATAAGAGCAAGGTTATTAGGTACAGTAGGGTTGAGGGTCAAGTCAATTGGGAGGTGAGTTTGAATGGTGAAAAACTGGAGGAAGTGAAGTGTTTTAGATATCTGGGAGTGGATCTGTCAGCGGATGGAACCATGGAAGCGGAAGTGGATCATAGGGTGGGGGAGGGGGCGAAAATTTTGGGAGCCTTGAAAAATGTGTGGAAGTCGAGAACATTATCCCGGAAAGCAAAAATGGGTATGTTTGAAGGAATAGTAGTTCCAACAATGTTGTATGGTTGCGAGGCGTGGGCTATGGATAGAGTTGTGCGCAGGAGGATGGATGTGCTGGAAATGAGATGTTTGAGGACAATGTGTGGTGTGAGGTGGTTTGATCGAGTAAGTAACGTAAGGGTAAGAGAGATGTGTGGAAATAAAAAGAGCGTGGTTGAGAGAGCAGAAGAGGGTGTTTTGAAATGGTTTGGGCACATGGAGAGAATGAGTGAGGAAAGATTGACCAAGAGGATATATGTGTCGGAGGTGGAGGGAACGAGGAGAAGAGGGAGACCAAATTGGAGGTGGAAAGATGGAGTGAAAAGGACTTTGTGTGATCGGGGCCTGAACATGCAGGAGGGTGAAAGGAGGGCAAGGAATAGAGTGAAGTGGAGCGATGTGGTATACAGGGGTTGACGTGCTGTCAGTGGATTGAATCAAGGCATGTGAAGCGTCCGGGGTAAACCATGGAAAGCTGTGTAGGTATGTATATTTGCGTGTGTGGACGTGTGTATGTGCATGTGTATGGGGGGGGGGGGTTGGGCCATTTCTTTCGTCTGTTTCCTTGCGCTACCTCGCAAACGCGGGAGACAGCGACAAAGTATAAAAAAAAAAAAAAAAAAAAATATATATAAATATATATATATATATATATATATATATATATATATATATATATATATATATATTCAACAAACCTTCAAACCTTCAAAATACTCACTCCATCTCCTTCTCACATCACCACTAGTTATCACCTCCCCATTTGCGCCCTTCACTGAAGTTCCCATTTGCTCCCTTGTCTTGCGCACTTTATTTACCTCCTTCCAGAACATCTTTTTATTCTCCCTAAAATTTAATGATACTCTCTCACCCCAACTCTCATTTGCCCTTTTTTTCACCTCTTGTACCTTTCTCTTGACCTCCTGTCTCTTTCTTTTATACGTCTCCCACTCACTTTCATTTTTTCCCTGCAAAAATCGTCCAAATGCCTCTCTCTTCTCTTTCACTAATACTCTTACTTCTTCATCCCACCACTCACTACCCTTTCTAATCAACCCATCTCCCACTCTTCTCATGCCACAAGCATCTTTTGCGCAATCCATCACTGATTCCCTAAATACATCCCATTCCTCCCCCACTCCCCTTACTTCCATTGTTCTCACCTTTTTCCATTCTGTACTCAGTCTCTCCTGGTATTTCCTCACACAGGTCTCCTTCCCAAGCTCACTTACTCTCACCACCCTCTTCACCCAAACATTCACTCTTCTTTACTGAAAACCCATACAAATCTTCACCTTAGCCTCCACAAGATAATGATCAGACATCCCTCCAGTTGCACCTCTCAGCACATTAACATCCAAAAGTCTCTCTTTCGCACGCCTGTCAATTAACACGTAATCCAATAACGCTCTCTGGCCATCTCTCCTACTTACATAAGTATACTTATGTATATCTCGCTTTTTAAACCAGGTATTCCCAATCATCAGTCCTTTTTCAGCACATAAATCTACAAGCTCTTCACCATTTCCATTTACAACACTGAACACCCCATGTATACCAATTATTCCCTCAACTGCCACATTACTCACCTTTGCATTCAAATCACCCATCACTATAACCCGGTCTCGTGCATCAAAACCACTAACACACTCACTCAGCTGCTCCCAAAACACTTGCCTCTCATGATCTTTCTTCTCATGTTTGATGATAGAGTGGCAGATATAGGGTGTTTTGGTCGAGGTGGTGTGCAAAGTGAGAGGGTTAGGGAAAATTATTTGGTAAACAGAGAAGAGGTAGTGAAAGCTTTGCGGAAGATGAAAGCCGGCAAGGCAGCAGGTTTGGATGGTATTGCAGTGGAATTTATTAAAAAAGGGGGTGACTGTATTATTGACTGGTTGGTAAGGTTATTTAATGTATGTATGACTCATGGTGAGGTGCCTGAGGATTGGCGGAATGCGTGCACAGTGCCGTTGTACAAAGGCAAAGGGGATAAGAGTGAGTGCTCAAATTACAGAGGTATAAGTTTGTTGAGTATTCCTGGTAAATTGTATGGGAGGGTATTGATTGAGAGGGTGAAGGCATGTACAGAGCATCAGATTGGGGAAGAGCAGTGTGGTTTCAGAAGTGGTAGAGGATGTGTGGATCAGGTGTTTGCTTTGAAGAATGTATGTGAGAAATACTTAGAAAAGCAAATGGATTTGTATGTAGCATTTATGGATCTGGAGAAGGCATACGATAGAGTTGATAGAGATGCTCTGTGGAAGGTATTAAGAATATACGGTGTGGGAGGCAAGTTGTTAGACGCAGTGAAAAGTTTTTATCGAGGATGTAAGGCATGTGTACGTGTAGGAAGAGAGGAAAATGATTGGTTCTCAGTGAATGTAGGTTTGCGGCAGGGGTGTGTGATGTCTCCATGGTTGTTTGATTTGTTTATGGATGGGGTTGTTAGGGAGGTGAATGCAGGAGTTTTGGAAAGAGGGGCAAGTATGGAGTCTGCTGTGGATGAGAGAGCTTGGGAAGTGAGTCAGTTGTTGTTGTTCGCTGATGATACAGCGCTGGTGGCTGATTCATGTGAGAAACTGCAGAAGCTGGTGACTGAGTTTGGTAAAGTGTGTGAAAGAAGAAAGTTGAGAGTAAATGTGAATAAGAGCAAGGTTATTAGGTACAGTAGGGTTGAGGGTCAAGTCAATTGGGAGGTGAGTTTGAATGGAGAAAAACTGGAGGAAGTGAAGTGTTTTAGATATCTGGGAGTGGATCTGGCAGCGGATGGAACCATGGAAGCGGAAGTGATCATAGGGTGGGGGAGGGGGCCGAAAATTCTGGGAGCCTTGAAGAATGTGTGGAAGTCGAGAACATTATCTCGGAAAGCAAAAATGGGTATGTTTGAAGGAATAGTGGTTCCAACAATGTTGTATGGTTGCGAGGCGTGGGCTATGGATAGAGTTGTGCGCAGGAGGGTGGATGTGCTGGAAATGAGATGTTTGAGGACAATATGTGGTGTGAGGTGGTTTGATCGAGTAAGTAATGTAAGGGTAAGAGAGATGTGTGGAAATAAAAAGAGCGTGGTTGAGAGAGCAGAAGAGGGTGTTTTGAAATGGTTTGGTCACATGGAGAGAATGAGTGAGGAAAGATTGACAAAGAGGATATATGTGTCAGAGGTGGAGGGAACGAGAGAAGTGGGAGACCAAATTGGAGGTGGAAAGATGGAGAGAAAAAGATTTTGAGTGATCGGGTCCTGAACATGCAGGAGGGTGAAAGGCGTGCAAGGAATAGAGTGAATTGGAACGATATGGTATACCGGGGTCGACGTGCTGTCAATGGATTGAACCAGGGCATGTGGAGCGTCTGGGGAAAACCATGGAAAGTTCTGTGGGGCCTGGATGTGGAAAGGGAGCTGTGGTTTCGGAGCATTATTACATGACAGCTAGAGACTGAGTGTGAACGAATGGAGCCTTTGTTGTCTTTTCCTAGCGCTACCTCGCACACATAAGGGGGGAGGGGGTTGTTATTTCATGTGTGGCGAGATGGCGATGGGAATGAATAGAGGCAGACAGTATGAATTATGTACATGTATATATATGTATATGTCTGTGTGTGTATATATATGCATACGTTGAGATGTATAGGTATGTATATTTGCGTGTGTGGGCGTGTATGTATATACATGTGTATGTGAGTGGGTTGGGCCATTCTTTCGTCTGTTTCCTTGCGCTACCTCGCTAACGCGGGAAACAGCGACAAAGCAAAATAAAATAAATATAACTATATATATATATATATATATATATATATATATATATACACACACACACACAAGTGGATGACCTGTTCTTGGTCTGTTTCCTGGCGTTACCTTGCTGACGCGGGAAACGGCGAACAATTATAACAAATATATATATATATATATATATATATATATATATATATATATATATATATATATATATATATATATATATACTGTTGATTATCTATTTGTTTATTTGTGCACTCAAGAAGAGACTTTCTCAAGCGCCCATTTCCTGAATTGTGTATGTTATATGTGTGTTTGCAGGTGTGAATTTGCAGGTGTGTGCATATACATGTACGTTTCCATATGCAAGTATCTTTCCGTGTGCTCCCCTGGTTTTCACTTGCATGTTTCCCCACTCATCTAGTGTATGTTTCTGCTTGCGTGTTACTGTGTAAGTATTTCTATATACATCAACTTGTAGTCAACTACCTGTACAGTATGGGTAAGAGAGTGCGAGTACTTGAGACCCTGTCTCTAACTTTCTTTTGCTACCATCATAAACCTTTTGAAAAACCTTTTGTATACATTCTGCATTGGCAATTCAGCCAGCAAGGGCCGCTACTGCACAGGATAAAACTGCACAGTTAAACCTGAACATGTCAATGGAAACATAGGTACACAGTCTTAACTGCACAGGCCTGAACTGCGCAGTCTTAACTGTAAAGACCTTAACTGCGCAGTCTTGACTATACAGCAGGCCTTAACTGCGCAGACTTAACTGTGCAAACCTTAACTGTGCTGTCTGAAGTCTCTTAACTACACAGACTTAACTGTAAAGACCTTAACTGTGCAATCTTAACTTACAGGCTTTAACTGCGCACACTTAACTGTACAGGCCTTAACTGTAAAGACCTCAACTGTGCACCTCAACTGTGCAGTCTTAACTGCACAGGCTTAACGTTTCTGGCTACAAAAAAGAAAAATATATATGGCGTGTACAGTTAAAACCGAGTGAGAACAGGATCTTGTGTATCATCGGTCCTTACTTTATGTAATGCATCCATTACTCTTATACGACAAACACATCTCTTGAACTCTTCATCCTTCTCTTGTTATGTTGTGACGGCCTCAGGTTTCTCCATCACTGCATCTTCCGAAGAACTGCTCACTGTCGGCATCATCACACTAGGTTTGAAGGCTGTGATCAAGTTACTCCTTGCTCTTCTCACTTCCATGAGGCCATGTTTACGGCTCTTAACTTCTCGCTGTAACTCAGCCACCGTAACTGTGGTACCATCACGGTTGCCCTCCTCTGGACCACTTCTGTTCGTTCTATGCACTTCATTAAGTAAGGTAACCAAACTTAAGAAAACATATCCTACTTATGGCCTAATTTAACGTTGGAGGCTTCAGACACAGGCAAAAGTCCACATCAAGGCCGGGCTTTGATTCAAATATAAAGACGTTAATGAAAAAGAAAAAGAAGATATAGGAAAGAATTTAAGAATTTTGGAAGTGAAAAAACCCGTTTTTAAAAGTGCGTCAGGCACACTTATTGGAAAAAACATGAGAAAGTAGTGAGTTCCCGGAAAAGACATGAGAAAGTAGTGAGTTCCAGAAAAGACTTGAGAAAGTAGTGAGTTCCAGGAAAAGACATGAGAAAGTAGTGAGTTCCAGGAAAAGACAAGAGAAAGTAGTGAGTTCCAGGAAAAGACATGAGAAAGTAGTGAGTTCCAGGAAAAGACATGAGAAAGTAGTGAGTTCCAGGAAAAGACATGAGAAAGTAGTGAGTTCCAAAGCTTCGAAGAGTAGGGGAAGCAACAGTTATCAAAACGGCTCATCCTCGAGTTGCCCACAGCCACACAGTAATCATGTAACGCAGCAGCTTGCCGAGTACTGCGTAGTCTAGCTACTGGTGGGGGCACACAAGCAGCCAGCTCTCGGGTGTAAAAAACCAAGGAAGTACCTATAGAAGAGAAAGTACCAACATTACAGCGCTGTGCAAGCGGGTCAAATTCTGACGTTAGCCTGGGAGAGTTTATAAGTCGGACCGCTTTCGACTACACTCTGTAAGGTCAGGATGCAGAGCTTGAAAAAAAAAAATGTAAGAGCAGTACTCCATACAAGGACGGATCAACTCCTTGCATAAACATAGTAACTGTTGGAAAGAAAAGAAATTCCGATATCTAAACAGGACACCCAGTTTCATAAAGGCAGACTTAGCTTTTTCCGTAATGTGGGGTTTCCAAGAAAGAGAAGAAGTTACAGTAATACCAAGTATGTTTACTGAGCCGAGAGGTGGAATAACAGAACCGTCAAAGGAGACAGGAAGTTGAGGAATTTTCGATAAAGAGATGGGCAGAAACTGGGTCTTGGAAGCAATAAATTCAACTAGATCTCGTCTACGCTAATGAGATATCCTATCCAAGTCTGAGTTTACTGAGGAAGATGTGCCAAGAGGAGATGCAGATCGAGTGAGAGGAGGAGCAGAATTGAAGGATGTGGAGGTATTCAGTGTTGAGTCGTCAGCGTAAGAGAGCATTTAGTTTTTGAGTAGGAAAAGCACTCGTTGATTAAATGGAGAAAAAATGTAGGAGACAGGAAGAACCTTGAGGGGCCCAGCTGCTGATGGAGAAGGGGGAAGAAGCTGATGCGTCAACAACCATAGAGATGGATCAGCCACAGAAGAAGCTGGATATGAAGGAGCAAAGTGAGGAAGGGAAATCAAAAGAGGGGAGCTTAGAAATGAGACTCCGATACCACACCCTGTC
The DNA here is from genome assembly GCF_036320965.1 of Panulirus ornatus. Taxonomy (NCBI): domain Eukaryota; kingdom Metazoa; phylum Arthropoda; class Malacostraca; order Decapoda; family Palinuridae; genus Panulirus; species Panulirus ornatus. Next base: position 31,067,991 of record NC_092240.1, read on the forward strand.
AAAAGCATTGTGTATATCAAAGTAGTAATACACGATTCCCAAAAATTTTTTTCAAGGGATGATGACGAGACACTAGTAAGACAGGAAAGACTATCATCAGTGGATCTTGTCTTATGGAAGCCACATTAGTGATCAGAAAGAAAACTCTAAGATTCAAGGTGTCTAAGGAGGGATTCGAAGACTGGTAATGGTTGATGTTAAAGCATTAGGACGATAGTTAGAGGGGTCAAAACGGTCACCCTTCGTAGGGATGCGATGTACCAATGTATGTTTCCAAGAAGAAGGAAAAGTTTTGATTTTTAAACAGAAATGGAACAGAGGAACAAGTACACGTGCAAGAGCAGAGGCCCATTCTTTCAGTACATGGGAATGGATGCCATTAGGACCATAAGCCTTGCTTGTGCTCAGAGAGAGATTCGAAAAGAGATGAAGGAAGGGAGCATGGGATGAGTCTGAGGTAGCATCAGGGAGTCAAGGAGTGCTAAAGTCATCCAAGGTAGAGTTAGAGGAGACATGGGAACCATGAAAGTTGCCTTGTCTAAGGAAGATACGGTCATAGTACCGTCAGAACGGAAACGTGAGGGACAGGTAGAGCGGCAGAAGTTGTTTGTCATGCCCTTTGCTAAAGACCAAAGAGGCGATAATAAAGTCAGTTATGGACTTGAAGCGAAATATTGATCAAATATATTTCTAAACGTGTCTTTGTATTGCTCTCAGTGGATTACGAGATGTTATCGCACTTCATCTAAATGAAGAAAAGCTTAGTCCTGCGGATGGATAATGTCCTTGCAATGGTTACGAGCAGATAAATGCTGAACGGGAGTCGAAGGAAGGAGAGTTTCCCCGAGCCCGATATGCCTGACCCCTTGCCTGAGTGGCCATAAAACTGGTACATCTGAACGTGGATGAAGAGTTCGTCGAGGAGGAAGTGGGGATAAATGCTTTCATTACCGTAAAAATAACCTCTGCTATGCATCTGGCGGAGTCAGAATCATCACAACGTAAGAAACAGTAATTTACGTACGGAAAATCAGATAAGAATTGTCTGAAGATATTCCACTCAGCTCTGTTGAGGTGCCAATACTTTTAAGGAGCTGCTGGAGGGGAAGATGCAGTTAAAATACATAGGTTTATGAAAGCGTGTTCAGATGAACGAATTGAGGGAGAGATTATATTGCTGCTGCGCGAAAGATTATAGGTTAAAAACAAATCCAGAATATTAGGAGAAAGGTCACAGCAGTCGGGAATATGTGTTGGGTGGGAGATAAATCACTCTTGATCACCGAGAATGATGACCGTGAGGGCTTGAATCCTCCCACCATCCCTATCCATATACTTAAAACCGATTTTATTATCTGTCAGCAGATAGTTTGCCTCATAGGCAATTATTCTAATTCTCTTCTGGTGGAGTTTTCACGGCAGATCAGATACAAAGTCGACTATAAACACATATTCCTGCACGTTATTTCCAGCGAGATAACATCTGTATCAGGTCCTTCGCACAGTCCCAGAGTACCATCCCACCTGTCAGTTTATCTTCCCCTGCACAGCGAGACGATCCTCATTCATTACTTCCATCATAACAACATCATCCGGAAACACATTCAGGTATGAACCCTGTCCCCCCTGGCAGGTTATTTACACATCAAAAACATCCCTATGGAACGCCAGTGTCATCTTCAACCTATTGTGAGAAGACTCCTCCAACACGTGTCTATTGTTCCCTTCCAGTAAGGTAATTTTTCCCTCCATCTACGGAGTCTCCCGCTTATCCTCCTTGAAGACCCAGCTTCTTTACCAGCCTCCGGTGCGGTACGATGTCAAATGTCTTCTGCCCATCCCTTTAAAGGACTTTATAGAAAAAAATATTTCAAGTACGATCTCCTTTCCCTAAATACATGTTGCCTCTCCAGTAATCTCTCCTTTGCAAGTACACATCCATGAGCTTCCTGTTGTTGTTGCTGCCACTGCGTGTGTGTGTGTGTGTGTGTGTGTGTGTGTGTGTGTGTGTGTGTGTGTGTGTGTGAGAGTGTGTGTGTGTGTGAGTGTGTGAGTGTGTGTGTGTGTGTGTTGGTAGATACATACCTGAACTGTACGGGGAGGGAGTCTGTACACTCGTGGGGCCGCATCTCTCCAACATTTTCCACTGTCACACAACTTGTTACATTTATGTATGCTCTTTGCTTTAGTCACGTCCTCAATCATTCTCTTCCATTTATCCAGTACACTTACAAAGGAATTCAAACAAAGAGACCATCAGTTTCCTTTGACGATGTTTGTGATACATGGACAAATCAGAAACTCAAAAGATTAGCGTGGTAAAAGTAGGAAGGTACACAGATCATTCAAAAAGAAAAAAAACTACAAATTGTCAGTGTGACTGTGGAGGCGATAATTAAGTCAGTTTTGGACTTGAAGCGAAATATTGATCGAACATATTTCTAAACGTGTTTATGTATTGCTTTCAACCACTCCAAGTGGTTGAACATTTCCATATGTTAACTTCTCAACTTCATTCCAGGCAAAGCGTTGGCTCACGTGTTTGTATCCATCACTACCAGAGAAATATGACGAATCAGGTCTTAAGTATCTTGTTACATCAAGATTATCAAAGCCTTCCATAATCTTGAAGACTTGTATTGGATATTCTACGAACCTCTTCTCTTAGCGAAATAGATTCACATTTCTCCGGCTAACATAAGATTCGTTCATCAGTCCGAGAATCATTTTGGGAGCTCGACGCTGAACTCTCTCCATTCTCTGTGTATAATCGTTTTTCTCATGAATGAAGACCGACACTGAACACATTATTCATGACGGGAACGCTATTATGAAATTTAAAAAGTAAGAATGATTTCCCTAGACTTATATTAGAAAGCCCCCCTACCTATGAATCCATGAAGTTGTTCGCTCTTTTCACTGCTTACCTGATTTTTAGGGTCACCAGAGATTATCACAACTAAGCCTTTTTCTTTATTCATATTTTGTATTCGAACAGAATTCATACAATAGCTTGCCATTTTGTGCTTTCCGACCGATATTCAAAACTTTGCATTCAGCAATGCGAAAATTCATTTGCCACCAATGAGCCCTGTCCATCAGTTTGTCTATGTCCGTTTGAAGATGTAGACGTTCATTAATACATTTACTTACCAGCTTGGTAACATTTGGGAATTTTACAATGCAGCTCATTATCAACATCATTAATATATATGAGAAGAAGAACTGGTCCCTGTGGCACACCACTTGTTACGTCTGACCATTAATCATAGCTCTTTGTTGACGGCCAGTCGACCAAATTTCCCAACCACTGAAGTACAACCCTATCAATACCATGTGACAACTTGTGTTCGTAACCTTTAACGCGGAACCGTGTCGACTGCTTTTTTAGAAATAGAGACAGATGGCATCAAGTGCTTCACTTTCGTCATACATGTTGATCACATCATGAAAGACATCAAGGAGATTTGTCAGACAGGAGCAGTTTCGTCGAGAACCATAGTGAGAATCATTCATTAAGTAGCCGTCCTCTCAGTGGCTTACAGTTCTCTTTCGAATGATGGTTTCCAATAAATTTTCCATCAACAGACGTTAAGCTATTTGGAGAATATTTAGACGTTAAGCTAATTGGAGAATATTTTCCGGGCGGTGACTTAATACATTTTTGTACAACTTTATTCCTCCGGTACTGTTCCCATAGCAAGTGACTTCATGAAAAGAGCAGTGAAGGCCAAACTATTGCATTTTTCGCCCCTTTCACTGTCCTCAGATAAACCTTATCTTGGCCTGCCGTTTGATTTACTTTCAGTCCATGTGTTGCTGATAACATATCTTCAACTCTTGTGTCAATTTGTTACAGAACGTCACCTGGGCTGTGTCCTCGATCGTCCTCAGCCATTCCATTCCATTTATCCACCACTCTTGTACTACAAAAGTCCTTTTTTACTTTTTCTTTCAAAGTTTCCTGCTTAATTTCATGATATGTCCTCTGGTCGCTCTGTCCCTCCATATCTCCATATCAACCTGTTATATAAACTACAAGTGTTGTGATCACGTCACCCCTCACTCTTCTCTCCTTCAAGGTGGACAAAACTTCCAGCCTTATGCCTTCCTTCTAACTCGGCCATCTTAATTCTAGCACTAACTTTGATGCCGTCTGGTAGCTCTTTGTGCGTCTTCAGGAGCGATGACCAAACATAAGAGGCGGAATCTACTTTTGGCCTTACGTACTACGATATGAACAGTTTGCTCAATATTTCCTTATCCTCATACTTGAAAGCTATTCCAATAATTGCCAGCAGACAGCTTGTCTCGTTAACTATTCTCTTATTCTGGGACAAAAAATATTTTGCATACAATTACACAGCATGTAATGTTGGTCAAAATGACAGTCGCGAAAAAAAATACCCAATTTTACACGTGCAAATTTTAATGATCTTCGCACTGCTCTTGACAGGCAAACCTGGGATGATACAGTCAATGAAAATGACAGAAGGCAGCTTGGAAAAGCTTCACAAAAACCTTCAAAGCAGTAAAGGGAACACACGCACCAATGCCTAGTAGACGGTCTAGTATTTCTAAAGCCAAACCAAGGTAGTGGAACGGTGACATAAAGAAGTCTGTTTTCTACGAAAGTAGCTCATGAGAAACTCAAAGACAATTCAGTAACCAACACGGTAGAGTAAGGTATGTAAATTTGCGTAGATAAACAAGAGAATTATACGACAAAGTAAACGTCAGTATGAAGCGTAAATTGCTGAAAATACCAAGAGAAACCCTAAGGAGTTTTACAGTTACGTTAGAAGCATGAGAGTCATTACCCAGTCAATTGGTCTATCAATTACGGAAAACGGTTACTTGGTTCAAGACAATGCGGCCATGGCAAAAACATTCAACGTCTTTTTTGCATCTGTATCTACGATCGAGGACACAATCCATGTCCAAAATCCATTATCCATGATAAGAGAGGGCACCGTTCTTCAACTAACTGATAAAAAAGCCGAAGACATGCTTCCAACTATAAACGGAACGAAAATAAATAAAATGACAGGCCATGGTTAGTTTTAGCCGAGAACAATGAAAGAGGCAATAATTCACTTGCTACAGCAAAAGTTCCAAATGAATGGAAGTTTGCCAATGAGACACCGATATTGAAGAAAAAGGAAAAAAAAAAAAGATATCAAGTCACTGTGCAGCAATTGTCGTCCTATTAGTTTAACGTTTGTAACTGGCAAACTTAGGGAAACCATCATTCGAGATACAACTGTAAAGCATTTAGATGACCACCACTTGATAAACTATTCTCAGTATGGTCTTCGACGATATCGCTCTTGTCGGACAAATCTGCCCGATTTCTTTTATGATAAAATCAACATGTATGAGGAGAGTACAGCAGATAATCTTAGTCTATCTCAAGACTTTCTAAAAGCTTTCGATCAGGTGCCGTATCAAAGGTTACTATAAAGAATTAAGTAACAAGGCATTGATGGGGGTGTACTCAGTGGATAGGAAATTGGTTCACTGGCCGTAAACAAAGAGCACTGGTTAATAGTCAAGCCTTAGAAAGATCAGACGTATCAAGTGGAGTGCCACAAGGATCAGTCTTGGGACCGGTTATCATAATGGGCTGCAATGAAAGATACCAAAATTCGCTGATGAAACAAAGATGGGAAATAAATCTACATATGAGCTTGAACGTCTACAGCTTCAAACTGACATAGACAAACTGATGAACTGGCTCAAAAGTGACAAATGGATTTTAACAACGATAAGTGCAAAGTTTTAAATATTGGTAGTAAAACCGAAAAGGAAGCTACAGTATGAATTCTGCTGAAGTGCGGAAGGTAGATGAGGGAAAAGACTTGGGTGCAATAATCTGGTGACTTAAAACCAAGTAAGCAGTGCACAGAAGCAGTGAGAAATCGAACAAAATTCATTATTTCACAGGAAGAGCCTTCGAATTTCAGTCCAGGGAAATCATCCTTATTCTTTACAGCTCATTAGCTCGTCCACGTCTTGAATATTGTTCTGAGTTTTGGTTACCCGACCTTAAAAAAGACAAAATGAAGAGAGTACAGCGTCAAACACCGAAAATGATTCTCGAACTGAAAAACAAATCCTACGAGATGAGGTTAAACGACCTGAATCTATTTAGCTAAGAGAAGAGAAGGTTAAGAGGTGATCGAATACAAGTATTCAAAATGATCAAAGGCTTTGATAACCTGGATCTATCAAGTGACCAAAGACTTGATTCGTCTGATTTGACTCTTAGTAATGGGTACAAACTCGCGGGCACACGATTTACCTTGAACGAGACGAAGTATTTTTTCTTCAATACGGGTGTTAGCACAGGGAAAGATCTGTCAACTAGAGTGACTGAGAGCAATACTATAAGTACGTTTAAGAACAGGATTGATAAATACTTCGCTTCAAGCCAACGGTTTTCACTATCTGCGCCTCCAAAGTCAAAATGACAACTTGCAGGTTATGACTTTGAATCATCTGTATGCCTTATACCTTTTACCACACTATTCTGTGAGTTGATGACATCTTCCACTATCACAAAACAGCCTCGAGAGGACCCAATGGTCTATTGTTGTTTGAATGCCATTGTATTCTTTTGTAATCGTGAATCTTATTTCCTGTCAGATCATCATACAGAGACCTTTCACTTTGTCCCGTTCTCATTAGTTCACACAGGCTTCATCAGCCGTGTATCACACCAACTTTGGAGGCTGCTTGGGTCTCCTTGGCCCGACCCTTTGTACGTTATGGGCAGAGAGTTTAAACTCATGTTGCCACGTTACGTACGGACATATACCACGTCAACATTCCTATGTGGTTTCCGTCTGTTTGCGTTTACATGTTAGCATACGCATATGTAGCGCATATGTGTATTTATGCGCATCCATGTGTGCGGGGATGGGAACCGCGATCAGGAAAGTGTTCTGAGACAAAATGCAAAATGATGGAGTTCAGAGTAATGTGAGAGCTCTGCCTTCCTTGAGCATGAAGCGTACATTTAAGACGGATGCTAATGTGTTACGTTCCATTATGACAGAAAAAGGAAAATTAACTTGCATGAAGGAAGAAGGGATCTAAGCAAAGATGGATGATGGTCTCATGACTAATCTATGCATAATATTATGAGCGACTACAAAAATAAAACTAAATCCGACATGTTGACTCCGCATGGCATTCTTAACATGGGAAAAAAAAAAAACACCCGAGGGTGCGAGATAAGACAGAGGCAGAGCAACTGAAGGTGGGAGTTATAGGTCATTCGTGAGCTGTATGGCTCTGCAGAGAAAGGACACCATCAAGGAGGGCCAGGAAGGACTACACACACCTGCAGAGCTTTTGGTATAAACGTACATAATCAGCCCCACAATCGTGGAAAAAAATAATACTTCGTCCAGGAGATGAAAGACATGTGGGAGGTATACCTTGTGTCAAATGTTCCTACCTGATTATTGTGGGAACAAATAACTACATGACTGTTACTAGTGGTGGGAAGTAAGGGCCTGGGATGCCAAATATGTGCACACAAAGAGCTCAGCTACTTTTTACGGTGTCAAGCCAGTGTCTCACTTGACACACGCCAAGCAATAAACAGAGGCAGAGCGCCAGGGGCTCTGGTAACAACCGTAAACAATATCCACAGAATAAACAAGATCAAATTCGCGAGCAAACACAAGCGTTGCTAGGGTGCAATACACACCAACTGCATTCGTCTGACGGCCACAAACTTGCACCGTACCAATGACGCTGCCCAAGAATTCCGTCCGTCTTCCAATAATCATTATAGACAATATAACATATATGACACCCTCCCTCCTCCCCAAATAAAGGAACAAGCATGCAAGACATTAAGTACTACTACTACTACTACTACTACTACTACTACTACTACTAAACATTTCTGAAATATCGTGGATGGATGTCCAGCCAAGAGGGTTTAAGAGCAGACATGAGTGTCGGGGTTGGAGGTGGAATGAGGCAAGTACTCCTACACAGGCTACCACTACTACTGTGCACACTCACCCATTGTTGTGCTGGTCCGCTGTCTATCTCGGGCCCGTCCAGTCCCTGTCGGGGTGAGGAGGACCAGGCTACAGTCAACCGTACTATCTCCCACACTCAATAACTTATCATATATACCTAAAGCTGAGCAAATCACTAATATCATTGAAAATGTCTAAAACTGTGTAATATATGAATGTCTTTCAAAAGAAAATTGATCAAATTATAAAATTAATCAAAATACAGCAACTCTTAATTCATAAAGATATTCTATATATAAGTAATATATGTATATACCAGAATGTTTATCCATAAGATCTTGATATCATGATAAAATTCAAATCAGTGTCATTACTTATCTAAGTTAAACCTACCACATCACGCATGTAAATCTAAATTTATCTCATTATATATTCAGTTAATAGCAAATCTTATCCATCTATATTAAAACGTTGTCTGGATATTTACAGTTAGAAGAACTCTGATTAAAATTTAGATGTTTAAACATGCAACCTTTACTGGCGACACTACATTATAATTCAAATTCAATACGTATGCTAAAAAAACATGTCAAACCATACTTACATCTTTTTTCCTCTTCGTCCCTGAAAAAAGTAAAGGAAACATTTAAGTATTCATATTTATGAGAAAAAGTAAATAAATTAGCTCCTGCTTCACATCTTAAAATATAAGTGATTTCCACTTGGTCGGCCACACACACACACACACACACACACACACACACACACACACACATACATACATACATACTTACATACATACATACATACATGTATATATATATATATATTCTTTCTTTTTCTTTCAAACTATTCACCATTTCCCGCGTTAGCGAGGTAGCGTTAAGTACAGAGAACTGGGCCCTTGAGGGAATATCCTCACCTGGCCCCCTTCTCTGTTCCTTCTTTTGGAAAATTAAAAAAAAAATAATGAGAGGGGAGGATTTCCAGCCCCCCGCTCCCTCCCCTTTTAGTCGCCTTCTACGACACGCAGGGAATACATGGGAAGTATTCTTTCTCCCCTATCCCCAGGGATAATATATATATATATATATTGGTCGAGGTGGTGTGCAAAGTGAGAGGGTTAGGGAAAGTGATTTGGTAAACAGAGAAGAGGTAGTGAAAGCTTTGCGGAAGATGAAAGCCGGCAAGGCAGCAGGTTTGGATGGTATTGCAGTGGAATTTATTAAAAAAGGGGGTGACTGTATTGTTGACTGGTTGGTAAGGTTATTTAATGTATGTATGACTCATGGTGAGGTGCCTGAGGATTGGCGGAATGCGTGCATAGTGCCATTGTACAAAGGCAAAGGGGATAAGAGTGAGTGCTCAAATTACAGAGGTATAAGTTTGTTGAGTATTCCTGGTAAATTATATGGGAGGGTATTGATTGAGAGGGTGAAGGCATGTACAGAGCATCAGATTGGGGAAGAGCAGTGTGGTTTCAGAAGTGGTAGAGGATGTGTGGATCAGGTGTTTGCTTTGAAGAATGTATGTGAGAAATACTTAGAAAAGCAAATGGATTTGTATGTAGCATTTATGGATCTGGAGAAGGCATATGATAGAGTTGATAGAGATGCTCTGTGGAAGGTATTAAGAATATATGGTGTGGGAGGAAAGTTGTTAGAAGCAGTGAAAAGTTTTTATCGACGATGTAAGGCATGTGTACGTGTAGGAAGAGAGGAAAGTGATTGGTTCTCAGTGAATGTAGGTTTGCGGCAGGGGTGTGTGATGTCTCCATGGTTGTTTCATTTGTTTATGGATGGGGTTGTTAGGGAGGTAAATGCAAGAGTTTTGGAAAGAGGGGCAAGTATGAAGTCTGTTGTGGATGAGAGAGCTTGGGAAGTGAGTCAGTTGTTGTTCGCTGATGATACAGCGCTGGTGGCTGATTCATGTGAGAAACTGCAGAAGCTGGTGACTGAGTTTGGTAAAGTGTGTGGAAGAAGAAAGTTAAGAGTAAATGTGAATAAGAGCAAGGTTATTAGGTACAGTAGGGTTGAGGGTCAAGTCAATTGGGAGGTGAGTTTGAATGGAGAAAAACTGGAGGAAGTGAAGTGTTTTAGATATCTGGGAGTGGATCTGGCAGCGGATGGAACCATGGAAGCAGAAGTGGATCATAGGGTGGGGGAGGGGGCGAAAATTCTGTGGGCCTTGAAGAATGTGTGGAAGTCGAGAACATTATCTCGGAAAGCAAAAATGGGTATGTTTGAAGGAATAGTGGTTCCAACAATGTTGTATGGTTGCGAGGCGTGGGCTATGGATAGAGTTGTGCGCAGGAGGATGGATGTGCTGGAAATGAGATGTTTGAGGACAATGTGTGGTGTGAGGTGGTTTGATCGAGTGAGTAACGTAAGGGTAAGAGAGATGTGTGGAAATAAAAAGAGCGTGGTTGAGAGAGCAGAAGAGGGTGTTTTGAAGTGGTTTGGGCACATGGAGAGGATGAGTGAGGAAAGATTGACCAAGAGGATATATGTGTCGGAGGTGGAGGGAACAAGGAGAAGAGGGAGACCAAATTGGAGGTGGAAAGATGGAGTGAAAAAGATTTTGTGTGATCGGGGCCTGAACATGCAGTAGGGTGAAAGGAGGGCAAGGAATAGAGTGAATTGGATCGATGTGGTATACCGGGGTTGACGTGCTGTCAGTGGATTGAATCAAGGCATGTGAAGCGTCTGGGGTAAGCCATGGAAAGCTGTGTAGGTATGTATATTTGCGTGTGTGGACGTATGTATATACATGTGTATGGGGGGGGTTGGGCCATTTCTTTCGTCTGTTTCCTTGCGCTACCTCGCAAACGCGGGAGACAGCGACAAAGTATAATAAAATATAAATAATATATATAAATATATATAAATATATATATATATATATATATATATATATATATATATATATATATATATATATATATATATTATCCCTGGGGATAGGGGATTAAGAATACTTCCCACGTATTCCCTGCGTGTCGTAGAAGGCGACTAAAAGGGGAGGGAGCGGGGGGCTGGAAATCCTCCCCTCTCGGTTTTTTTTTCAATTTTCCAAAAGAAGGAACAGAGAATTGGGCCAGGTGAGGGTATTCCCTCAGAGGCCCAGTCCTCTGTTCTTAATGCTACCTCGCTAATGCGGGAAATGGCGAATAGTTTGAAAGAAAAAGAAAAATATATATATATATATATATATATATATATATATAAAATTTGGAGTGTCTACTAATGAAAAATCATATTGCAAATATACTGTAAAGTACCACGTATGATGGTGGGTACAATGCGCGGCTTTCTGCACATATGTATCATAAACGAAGAACAGAAGACGAACACAGGGACTGAGTTGAACCAAGTTGATCTCTCTGTGAGGCGAGGACTTATGGGGTTCAACACTATGGACAGATGCTCTGTAGCAGTGAGCAGTTCTTCGGGCATGAGAGATGAACGCATACTTCAGGATAACGGAGAAAAGGTAAAGTGAAAGTAGTATGCAGAGAAGGACAGAGCACAGTGAACATAAGATGGGGGGTTGGGTCAGAAGAAGGTGAATGAGAACAACTACTACACATGAGAAAGGTAAGGGGAGGGCCGGGTCAGAAAGAAATGTGAACGTAGAACAGTTCACACAGTGAACGGCAACAACCGCGTTAAGCGAATCAGGAAAGGTAACTGCAAAGGAGTGTGGATGAAGAACGTTACAAGAGCGTTCGATCCAAGAGGAAGGTGAACTGTGATTTGACTGACTGATTTCGTGGAATATATACAGCGCTTGGAACCTAATGGTTATTCAGCGCTTTTAGCATGAAAGAGACATCTAAAAACTTGAAGTAATCTACAAAGAATTACCTATTTTGACTTTCTTTTAAAAGAAACAGAAAAACTAAAATTTTCCTTTTGAAATTAAAATAAACAATTATTGTCTACACTTTCACCAATACTCTTATTACTTTCATTCTTGTAAGTAACTTTTGACACCGAAACTCCAATATTTTGGGTCACTCCCATGGTACATGATCCTCGTTAATACTGCGACCACAGTGGTCACATACTGAAGCAGGTCTCCTCTCCCTTAAGCGACCATGGGTCAACACTACATCACCAATCAATTTTCAGCCGCGAGGAACGGCCTCAAAATGGCGATTTCTGCTGGAAGGTCAACACCACACCTCGGACACCAGTCTTTAACCTCTGTAGTTAAGATTTTCATCAGGGCTTCCAAGTCCCTTCTAGCTTTGCCATTTCCACCCAACGCAACTATTTCTTCTTCCACTAAAATTCACTGTGAGGTATAACTCTTGTATATAGTTAGATTTAGATGTTCTAGCCCCAGCACCAGCTTCTTCCTTACCACTGGTACCAACACGTTCAGTTCCACTCTAATGCTCTCAGTGGATTCGTAAAATCCGATCTCAGACATCTTAAACTATTGGATGCACTGAAGCATAGTGAAATATGGCTTAGAATGCACACTAGGATTTAGATTGGAATTTTTTTCCCTTAGGAGATCGTTCGGTTCAGATGACTGTATAAAATGAACGTAAGAACTGAATTGGATCAAGGAAGAAAGTGAACGCCGACAAGAATATATAAAGTAAACGTAACATGGTTGAATCAGACATGATCCGCTGGTGGAAAACCACGCCAGAACCATAGGACTGTCATGTTCAAAATGACTATGTACAGGGGAACACGTAGGTGCTAGTTATCCCTACATAGCCATACATTACTACACTATGTCCATATAGACCGTTCATCCAAGGTGTGGTCATTCACAATTGGAAATTGTGCAAACTTGCAAGACCGCATCAAATGCTCAGAGCGGATTTGAGAGCTGTCGCTGGATACACAACACGGAGATTGCATGATTACAGAATCAGAGGTTATGACTGGAATCAAAATGATACAACCATTACCATAATATATGCAAGTTCTACAGAAAAAATGTTTCTTCACATTCTTACGACATGCAGTAACTATGCTCTCATTTCACCATACATAAATACCTGTATGGCAACCTTCACCCCTCAACTCAGCATCGAGTGTCCAACGTATGATCAATTAAAGCAAAGTCAACAAAAGAGCATTAAAAAATAAAGCTTCCTCCGGATCTAAAGTAACAAGATCAAATCAGCACATGTGAGAAAGAACTCCTGAGCAGTATGAAGGGGGTCTGGAGTGAGGGGGAGTAGAAATGGTAAACAGTGACTGGGTCTTTCATGGAACACGAGGCGTTGTCTCTCGTCTACTTAGTACTAGTGCTGAGAGTGAAATCATAATGGATGGAAATACAGTTTAGGAGACATCAAATTCGTCTATGGCCAAGGTTGGATATTTTCTTACAGCTATGAGCCTGGGGGTAAGTTCCTGGTTAAACCTTTTCATAACAGGAAAATATAATAACGAATCATGGGTCTTAAGTCATTCTTTAGATACTTGGAAACAACTTCATATAAGTTTCACGCCGAAAGTTGAATTTTCTCCAACTTATGAGGTAAGTTAAGTTACAGTTTAAATCTTTTCAGAAGCAGCAAAACTCTATACTCTAAACGAGAATTACGAGCATTGAGTCATTTAATTCTTCAGATGGTGGGATACGTCTATATAAAGTTTCACGAGTGTTTGATCCAGAGTTTGCAAGTTATGACCGAGGTTATGTGACACGTTGAGGTGTGAGCTCCTGTAGATGGACGGACCGACGAAGTGGACAACGACCTACACCATCCCCAGGTCTGTGCCAGGCTGCGCTGGCGACAGATAAGTGTATATAAATACGAACAGCGGCAGGAGGAAGTTTTCCAGGGCCATCTTGAAATATCAGGCTATATATTCAGTGTTGTGTTAAGCTAGCAGTAATCTGTGTGACAAGATTAGCCACAAAACATTCTTAGGGATGTAACTCGGAAAGGAGCCAAGCGAGGAGTACTCATCCTCCTCGAAGGTTCAGGCTTGGGTGTTTGGATAGGTGCTGATGTAACTGAGATGTAAAGAGAGAAAGGGATAGTTTGTTTCAGGAGAGGAACCTGATTTTGGGAGGAGTGTGCCACCAGTTTTGATGCAAAGGATCGAAATGATTTAGCGATGGATGATCTGAGTAAGAGAGTGGGTAATGTGGCAGTCTAGGGTATAATTGATGGGGCATAAGGTATCCGGTATTATATTAAAAAAAAAAAAAAAAAAAAGTGAACAGCTTGTGGAGCTGTGTGCTGAACATGGACTTGGAACAGGGAATATACCTGACCTAAGAGGAGAAATATCAATAAATATACATGGCTGAGTAGAAGAACTGATAGGTTATGAACAAACTGAAAGGCGTGCAAAGGAGAGACTCGTGGATGTGAATGTGCTCAAAGGGGCAGTTGTTGAGATGGCTTTAAGAAGAGGACATACAGAGTGTAGAACGGATGAAGGAGAGAGTAAATGAAGCCAGGTTAATGGGTGAGGATTGGCAGGTAATCAGGGAAGCACTGATTACACGTGCGAGAGCAGTGTGTAGCATGCGAAAGATGGGAGGATGAAAGATGAGAAACGGTACCGAGAGAGAGATAAGGCTGGTGGGCCGCTCTGATGACTGTTTCTTTCCTTACACCTTGAAGCTCTGGAACTCTCAACCCTCTCATGTCTTTCCCAATAACTAAGAACTGGTATTCTTTAAGACATGTTTTTTCGCTTCCTCCAAAATTCAGAAATACTTTGTTTTTTTCCCTTTCAGTATTTCAATTAAGACCCGACCTTGATGTGAATTTTTATCCGTGACTGGAGCCTCCAACTTAAGGTTACTTGGAGCGTGAATCTGAATGAAGAGAATCCAGACGAAGTGAAGTGCTTTGGATACCTGAGAGTGTTCATGGCAGCGAATGGGACCATAGGAGATGTAGCTAGTGGGTGAGGGGGTAAAGGTCCAGGGCACACCGAAGAATGTATGGAAAGAGTGGTAACTCTTTGAGGGCAAGATGGGTAAGTCTGATGGTAAAATGGTCCCGTCGGTGTTGTATGGATACGAGCGAGGCGCGGGTCTTAGACAAAAATGTCCAGAAGAGTGTTAATGTGCTGGAAATAAAATGTATGAGGACAATATGTGGTGTGAGGATAGTGAGTTCTTCGAATAAGAAATGATAGGGTAAGAGAGAAATGTGGGAGTAAAGTGAGTAAAGAGAGGTAAAGGGGGGTATGCTGAAGTGGTGTGGATGACAGAGGAAAGGATGATAAGTAACAGGGTTATACACGCCAGAAGTGGAGGATAATTGGAAAATGGGGAAACCAAGGAGGAGGTGGAAGGATGGAGTGAAGAATGCTTTGAAGGTTCGGGGGCTGAACATGCAGTAGGCTGTAAGATGTGCAAGAGATAGAACGAATTGGAGCAATATAATATACTGGGGACGACGTGCTGTCAATGGGCTGAACCAGGGCACGATGAAGTGGTTCGGGGAAACCAAGGAAAGGTCTGTGGAGCATAGTTATGACAAGGGGCTCTGGTTTCAGTACAATGTACATGACAGATAGAGAGTGGATGTGAACGAATGAGGCCATTTCTTCGTCTGTTCCTGGCGCTACCTCCATAACGCGGGAAATGGCGTAGACATATGAAAAAGGGGGAGGAAACATAAGTTAATGTACGCATTCTTATTATGATGCATGTGGAATGGTGCTCATAGGGATGACTTCATCAAAACTCAGCTTAACGGTACCAAGTAGACGAAGCTCGGGCATGTCAACAAAAAAACTGAGAACACTTCAACAGTCTTATCTAGAAAGGTAATTCATGAATATGAAAGCCAGTTATTTACTAGAATGAGAACGACACAACACGGAGGTTAGAGCAAGAAAGACATCAACATCACAGGATATAAAAGCTCAGGACTCTCGTCTTCTATATCCACCTTCTGAGGGTCCCTCTTCCTCTCGCGGCCATCTTGGCTCTTAATAGCAGGCCCTGTAGGTAGGACAAGCATGGTCAGAGCACGGGAAGCCCTCGGCCAGCACGGCGTAAAGGGTAACGCGGCGGAAGATACCGTCCTGGGACTGTGTCGCGTGATCCCCTTTACTGTTGGGGACACAAGAGCTGTCCGAGGAGCCCAGACAGACGCCTCCAAACCCGAGCTCAACACCAAGACGCACCAGAATTACAAGACGGAGGAGACGACGATGATATTGACAGAGGATGGGAGAAGGTCGTGGGGCCAGGACATCACCGGACCTACCACGAGAAATGGAGGAGGACCTCCCTCTCAGTATGGCAAACGTGATAAAGTGACGAAAATATAATCAAATATATAGACACAAAATGACAGCAGCGCTGGAAATGAGGTGACCGACATTAGCAAAGCTAGCTTCGAAGCTTCGGTCAATTAGGACCACTTTAGTCCACATAAATACTTCCTCCAGTATATGACCCCTGATCCAGAGCCGGCCCGGCCCCCCTCCTCCCTCACCCCGCCCCTCCTGCACGGCCCTCCTCTCCCCAGACCCCACTCCAATGCACAGCCCTCCCTTCCCCGACCCCTTGCACTGACCTCATCCCCCCCTCCACCGAACCCACAACCCCATGAACGGCTTTTCCCTAACAAGACTCCTACCCCCGAATAGCCTTTCCCTACCGACTCCAACTCCTAAAACTTCCCTCCCCTTCCCCAAGTCTCCCAGCATGGCCCTCCTCTCTCCAAACCCCCCCCCCACCCCTTATGTATTCCTCCCATCCCAAATCCCCCACCCCAGCAAGGCCCTCCCTTAACCGAGCCTCATCTCCAACGCGGCCTTCCCCTCCCCTCCCCTGAACCCCTTCCTTGTTCTGCTCTCCCCTTCCTCGAGCCCCTCATTCCCTGCACGGCTCTCCCCTCCCCAGACTTCCAACTCCTGCACAGCCTCCTCCACTACTGACCTCCACTCAATAGTGGTCAATCCCATCACTGTGGCCTGTATGATCTCTGACCGTGGTGGCCTGTGCCAGACACGGGCCATTAAGTATGGACCTGAAAAGTATTGTTTTCTGGGAAGCACTACGCGGGAAAAATGCTTGGACTGTGCTATCGAGTCATTCCCTACATTTGTACATTGCTATTTCAGACATCAATTTCAGTCACACAGATGGGTACATAGATACATAGCCATACCATTCGTATATTCTATCAAGATTAAAGAAGGTATAACACAAAAAACAATATTGTTTTTCGAATAATAAAGATCATTACGACAATCGGACACGGACGACAATCAGAAAGGAACTGAAATACGACTGTGAAGATGTGTTACACGCTTCCTTGAGACACAGACATAGCGATGAACGTATACATGTTACGACGCCCCAGGCCAGCAAGACCGTAGTAAACTTTCAACTACAACCCAAACTTTTCGATACTTATTAAGAGCGCTATCATACATAACACGAAACTGAAACTTTTGCTAGCATCTGAGTCTTCATTCAAGAAATTAATCTTTTACGGAAAAAAAAAGAAAGAAATGCGGTGGTGAGAGCAGGAAACCCTCGCTAACAGATTAAAGATAATATAATGATATGATCAACACCGATAACACAGGCAAGCTTACAGTGCACCCCAGGCACACACTGCGAGCGGGAGCACAAAAGGATAACACGGGTCACAAAGGGTCCCCCGAACGCTGGAGTATTGTACGCGGGTGCGCCTCGCCTCTGTCGTACAGTAACCATGTTCCCTCATTGAGTTTCATGGCTTCCCCATGAACAGTCTCGTGAGACACGATCTTAAAACACTACAACATAATCACATCACTAATGCGTTCATACAAACTGGTTAACCGACCTAACTGTCTGTAGACAGAGGCCAACCCTCCATGAGTTCACGACCGTCACAAATAGTCTTCGGGAAACTTTGATGTAAAACTTAACTACAGATGCATTTGACGTGATGGTTCCCCCACCTCGTCAAGATGCATGCCACCAAGACGTCTCGCAACTCTACCATCAACCACGTCTGAAGTGGCTCACTTTAAAATAACATCAAAATCCGTAAACAAAAATAAAATAATTACGTTAGAGTGACCACTTCTGAAACAAAGGTGTAAAAGTTATGGTAATGCATCCCTGTGTTCGAGGTCCATAACTTTGCCTGAAACAAACACCGAGAAATTTATAAACTAAAAGTCAAGGCAAGTCGCTTAGGACGGGGAAAAAAAATAGGTCACAGAGACACTTCTGTGGGAGTCCTTTTGTGCTCACGTTTCAAGAGTCAGCCATGAAGACGCCAGGGCAGTTAATGCACATATATACGAATAAATATAAACATTACTATTATTATTATTATCACCATGACTATTATCTTTATCATTATTACCATCATCATTATTATTATCAATATAATTATTATTACTATTATTATTATTATTATTATTATTATTAATATCATTATTATTATTATTATTATTATTATTATTATTATTATTATTATAATACAACCCCTGGACCCCTCAGTTACAAGGCTCCTGGAGCACCGTGGCCACACTGGAGCAGTAATGTTGATGGATTTTCCTTTGGAGCAAGAACGTTTTCGAAGATACTGCACTCACTCCTTTACGGCCAGTGAAAGTAAAATATGTAGCGCTATAGGTGACTTATCACTTGTTTCGCGAGCACTTGCAGGCGGAATGCCACACCATGTAAAGGAATACCACACCATGTAAAGGAATACCACACCATGTAAAGGAGTACCACACCATGTAAAGGAATTATATATATTTAAATCTATTTATTTATTTCGCTTCGTCGCTGTCTCCCGCGTTAGCGAGGTAGCGCAAGGAAACAGACGAAAGAATGGCTCAACCCACCAACATACACATGTATATACATACACGTCCACACACGCAAATATACATACCTATACATCTCAATGTATACATATTTATACACACACAGACATATACATATATACACATGTACATAATTCATACTGTCTGCCTCTATTTATTCCCATCGCCACCCCGCCACACATGGAATAACAACCCTCTCCCCCCTCATGTGTGCGAGGTAGCGCTAGGAATCATATATATATATATATATATATATATATATATATATATATATATATATATATATATATATATATATAATCCCTGGGGATAGGGGAGCAAGAATACTTCCCACGTATTCCCTGCGTGTCGTAGAAGGCGACTAGAAGGGGAGGGAGCGGGGGGCTGGAAATCCTCCCCTCTCATTTTTTTTTTAATTTTCCAAAAGAAGGAACAGAGAATTGGGCCAGGTGAGGGTATTCCCTCAAAGGCCCAGTCCTCTGTTCTTAACGCTACCTCGCTAATGCGGGAAATGGCGAATAGTTTGAAAGAAAAGAAAGAAATATATATATATATATATATATATATATATATATATATATATATATATATATATATATATATATAATTCTTTATCATACAGACGAGGAATGGCACAACCCACCCACACACGCACGTATACATACATATACATTTCAACGTATACATGCATATACAGACACAAACATATACATATATACACATGTACATATCCATACTTGCTGCCTTCATCCATTCCTGTCGCAGCCCCGCCACACATGAAATAGCATCCCCCCGCCTCCAGCGAGGTAGCGCCAGGAACAAACATCAAAGGCCACGTTCGTTCACACTCAGTCTCTAGCTGTCATGTATAATGCACCGAAACCAAAGCTCCCTTTACACATCCAGGCCCCACATACCCCTCCATGGTTCACCCCAGACGCTTCGCATGCCCTGGTACAATCCACTGACAGAACGTCGACCCCGGTATGCCACATTGTTCCAATTCACTCTATTCCTTGCACGCCTTTCACCCTCCTGTATGTTCAGGACCCGATCGCTTAAAATGTTTTTCACTCCATCCTTCCACCTCCAATTTGGTCTCCCGCTTCTCCTTCTTCCCTCCAACTCTGACACATATATCCTTTTTGTCAATCTTTCCACACTCATTCTCTCCATGTGACCAAACCATTTCAAAACACCCTCTTCTGCTCTCCCAGCCACACTCTTTTTATTGCCACACATCTCTCTTACCCTTTCATTACTTACTCGATCAAACCAACTCACACCACATATTGTCCTCAAACATTTTATTTCCAACACATCCACCTTCCTCCCCACAACCCTATCTATAGCCCATGCCTCGCAACCATATAACATTGTTGGAACCACTATTCCTTCAAACTTCCCCATTTTTGCTCTCCGAGAAAACGTTCTCGACTTCCACACATTCTTCAACGCTCCCAGAACCTTCGCTCCCTCCCCTACCCTGTGAATCACTTCCGCTTCCATGGTTCCATCAGCTGCTAAGTCCACTCCCAGATATCTAAAACACTTCACTTCCTCCATCTTTTCTCCATTCAAACTTACCTCCCAATTAATTTGTCCCTAAACCCTACTTAACCTAATAACCTTACTGTTATTTACATTTATTTGCAAATTTGTTCTTTCACACACTACCAAACTCAGTCAACAACTTCTGTTGTGGATGAGAGGGCTTGAAAAGTGACAGCATATATATATATATATATATATATATATATATATATATATATATATATATATATATATATATATATATATATATATTATCCCTGGGGATAGGGGAGAAAGAATACTTCCCATGTATTCCCTGCGTGTCGTAGAAGGCGACTAAAAGGGAAGGGAGCGGGGGGCTGGAAATCCTCCCCTCTCGTTTTTTTTTTTTTAATTTTCCAAAAGAAGGAAATGCGAATAATACGAAAAAAAAAAATATATATATATATATATATATATATAATATAAATATATATATATATATATATATATATATATATATATATATATATATTTTTTTTTTTTTTTTTTTTTTTATACTTTGTCGCTGTCTCCCGCGTTTGCGAGGTAGCGCAAGGAAACAGACGAAAGAAATGGCCCAACCCCCCCCCATACACATGTACATACACACGTCCACACACGCAAATATACATACCTACACAGCTTTCCATGGTTTACCCCAGACGCTTCACATGCCTTGATTCAATCCACTGACAGCACGTCAACCCCGGTATACCACATCGCTCCAATTCACTCTATTCCTTGCCCTCCTTTCACCCTCCTGCATGTTCAGGCCCCGATCACACAAAATCTTTTTCACTCCATCTTTCCACCTCCAATTTGGTCTCCCTCTTCTCCTCGTTCCCTCCACCTCTGACACATATATCCTCTTGGTCAATCTTTCCTCACTCATTCTCTCCATGTGCCCAAACCATTTCAAAACACCCTCTTCTGCTCTCTCAACCACGCTCTTTTTATTTCCACACATCTCTCTTACCCTTACGTTACTTACTCGATCAAACCACCTCACACCACACATTGTCCTCAAACATCTCATTTCCAGCACATCCATCCTCCTGCGCACAACTCTATCCATAGCCCACGCCTCGCAACCATACAACATTGTTGGAACCACTATTCCTTCAAACATACCCATTTTTGCTTTCCGAGATAATGTTCTCGACTTCCACACATTTTTCAAGGCTCCCAAAATTTTCGCCCCCTCCCCCACCCTATGATCCACTTCCGCTTCCATGGTTCCATCCGCTGCCAGATCCACTCCCAGATATCTAAAACACTTCACTTCCTCCAGTTTTTCTCCATTCAAACTCACCTCCCAATTGACTTGACCCTCAACCCTACTGTACCTAATAACCTTGCTCTTATTCACATTTACTCTTAACTTTCTTCTTCCACACACTTTACCAAACTCATTCACCAGCTTCTGCAGTTTCTCACATGAATCAGCCACCAGCGCTGTATCATCAGCGAACAACAACTGACTCACTTCCCAAGCTCTCTCATCCCCAACAGACTTCATACTTGCCCCTCTTTCCAGGACTCTTGCATTTACCTCCCTAACAACCCCATCCATAAACAAATTAAACAACCATGGAGACATCACACACCCCTGCCGCAAACCTACATTCACTGAGAACCAATCACTTTCCTCTCTTCCTACACGTACACATGCCTTACATCCTCGATAAAAACTTTTCACTGCTTCTAACAACTTGCCTCCCACACCATATATTCTTAATACCTTCCACAGAGCATCTCTATCAACTCTATCATATGCCTTCTCCAGATCCATAAATGCTACATACAAATCCATTTGCTTTTCTAAGTATTTCTCACATACATTCTTCAAAAGCAAACACCTGATCCACACATCCTCTACCACTTCTGAAACCGCACTGCTCTTCCCCAATCTGATGCTCTGTACATGCCTTCACCCTCTCAATCAATACCCTCCCATATAATTTACCAGGAATACTCAACAAACTTATACCTCTGTAATTTGAGCACTCACTCTTATCCCCTTTGCCTTTGTACAATGGCACTATGCACGCATTCCGCCAATCCTCAGGCACCTCACCATGAGTCATACATACATTAAATAACCTTACCAACCAGTCAACAATACAGTCACCCCCTTTTTTAATAAATTCCACTGCAATACCATCCAAACCTGCTGCCTTGCCGGCTTTCATCTTTCGCAAAGCTTTTACTACCTCTTCTCTGTTTACCAAATCATTTTCCCTAACCCTCTCACTTTGCACACCACCTCGACCAAAACACCCTATATCTGCCACTCTGTCATCAGACACATTCAACAAACCTTCAAAATACTCATTCCATCTCCTTCTCACATTGAAGCTTATTGATACAGTGGTGAAATTGATGAGAACTGCTATTGACGTTTGTGTGAATAAATTGTACATTTCCTTTTCCATAGCCAGAGGTTGAACCATTATGTGACATTCATTTTTTCATTCATTTCAAGCTAAAAGTTTGTTTTCTAAATTTTTTTCTTACATTTTTCATATGTATATATATGTATGTGTGTGTGTGTGTGCGTGTGTGTGTGTATGTGTGCGTGTGTGTATATGTATATATATATGTATATTATCCCTGGGGATAGGGGTGAAAGAATACTTCCCACGTATTCCTCGCGTGTCGTAGAAAGCGACTAGAGGGGACGGGAGCGGGGGGCCGGAAATCCTCCCCTCCTTGTATTAACTTTCTAAAATGGGAAACAGATATATATATATATATATATATATATATATATATATATATATATATATATATATATATATATATATATATATATATATATATATATCTTTTAAACTATTAGCCATTTCCCGCGTTAGCGAGGTAGCGTTAAGAACAGAGGACTGGGCCTTTATTGGAATATATATATATATATATATATATATATATATATATATATATATATATATATATATATATATATATATTTTTTTTTTTTTTTTTTTTTTTTTTTTTGCTTTGTCGCTATCTCCCGCGTTTGCGAGGTAGCGCAAGAAAACAGACGAAAGAAATGGCCCAACCCACCCCCATACACATGTATATACATACGTCCACACACGCAAATATACATACCTACACAGCTTTCCATGGTTTACCCCAGACGCTTCACATGCCTTGATTCAATCCACTGACAGCACGTCAACCCCGGTATACCACATCGCTCCAATTCACTCTATTCCTTGCCCTCCTTTCACCCTCCTGCATGTTCAGGCCCCGATCACACAAAATCTTTTTCACTCCATCTTTCCACCTCCAATTTGGTCTCCCTCTTCTCCTCGTTCCCTCCACCTCACCTCCGACACATATATCCTCTTGGTCAATCTTTCCTCACTCATTCTCTCCATGTGACCAAACCATTTCAAAACACCCTCTTCTGCTCTCTCAACCACGCTCTTTTTATTTCCACACATCTCTCTTACCCTTACGTTACTTACTCGATCAAACCACCTCACACCACACATTGTCCTCAAACATCTCATTTCCAGCACATCCATCCTCCTGCGCACAACTCTATCCATAGTCCACGCCTCGCAACCATACAACATTGTTGGAACCACTATTCCTTCAAACATACCCATTTTTGCTTTCCGAGATAATGTTCTCGACTTCCACACATTCTTCAAGGCTCCCAGAATTTTCGCCCCCTCCCCCACCCTATGATCCACTTCCGCTTCCATGTTTCCATCCGCTGCCAGATCCACTCCCAGATATCTAAAACACTTCACTTCCTCCAGTTTTTCTCCATTCAAACTCACCTCCCAATTGACTTGACCCTCAACCCTACTGTACCTAATAACCTTGCTCTTATTCACATTTACTCTTAACTTTCTTCTTTCACACACTTTACCAAACTCATTCACCAGCTTCTGCAGTTTCTCACATGAATCAGCCACCAGCGCTGTATCATCAGCGAACAACAACTGACTCACTTCCCAAGCTCTCTCATCCCGAACAGAGTTCATCCTTGCCCCTCTTTCCAAAACTCTTGCATTCACCTCCCTAACAACCCCATCCATAAACAAATTAAACAACCATGGAGACATCACACACCCCTGCCGCAAACCTACATTCACTGAGAACCAATCACTTTCCTCTCTTCCTACACGTACACATGCCTTACATCCTCGATAAAAACTTTATATATATATATATATATATATATATATATATATATATTATCCCTGGGGATAGGGGAGAAAGAATTCTTCCCACGTAGTCCTTGAGTGTCGTAGAAGGCGACTAAAAGGGGAGGGAGTGGGGGCTGTAAATCCTCCCCTCCAGTTTTTACTTTTCCAAAAGAGGGAACAGAGAAGGGGGCCAAGTGAGGACTTGGTCTCTAAGGTTGTCCTTTGATCTTAACGCTACCTCGCTGACACGGGAAATAGCGAATATATATATATATATATATATATATATATATATATATATATATATATATATATATATATATGTGTGTGTGTGTGTGTGTGTGTGTGTGTGTGTGTGTGTGTGTGTGTGTGTGTGTATAAAGATGAAATCGCACTTCAGTAGGAATTCATACAATCTTACTTAACATGTGATTTTTCTATATATGTGACACGACAAGTTTTTTAGAGACAATCTACTTCATCAGGTGCCAGTACTTAACAAAGTTGTTTAAATCCCAACATCACACTTGATTCCCGGCGTCCAACACCAATCATTATAGACCAAGCACTGCCTGCTTTGTCTGGCCGTAACCATTGTAAGATAGAATAATTAAGGGGATCACGTATATTGACCTGGGTAGCTTGGGTGTGTCTTGAACAACTTTTTTGTTTTTGTTTTCGTGTTTTGTCAATTCTCTAATAATTATTTGGTTAATGCCCATCCTAGAGGTACTTATACGGAAGGAGTGCAAGTGACTGGGGGATGTATAAGAGAAAGTGGCTAGATGTTAAAAGGAAGATAAGGGTTGAAAAAGATGACAAACAGGAGTTGGGGTGAGAGAGTAATAGTAAACATTAGGAAAATACGATGCTTTTGGAAGGAGATCAATAATGTACGTAAAACAGAAGAAGACAAAGGAACATCGGTGAATGGGGTAAAAGGGAAAGAGGTGACAGGTTGTGATGCAGTGAGGAGATAGAGTGAGTATTTTGAAGGACTGTTCAATGTGTTTGATGATAAATTGGCAGATGTAAGGTGTTTGAGTCGGGTGGCGTACAGAGTGAGAGAGTCATGGAAAGTGGTTTGGTGAAGAAAGATGTGGCGGAAGTCTTACGCAAGATGAAATGCGGCAAGCGTTTGGAGTGGATGGTACTACGGTTGAATCTATTAAGAAAGGTGCTGACTGTGTTGATGATTGATTGGTAAGATATTTCAATGCGTGTAGGGATCATGGATTAGCGGAATGTATTTATAGTGCCACTGTATAAAAGCAAGGAGGACAAAGGTAAGTGTTCAAACTACAGAGGTTTAAGTTTGTTGAGTGTACCTGGTAAGTTGTATGGGAGGGGATTGATTGAGAGGGTGAAGACATGTACAGAGCATCAGGCCGGGGAGGAGCAGTGTGGTTTCAAAAGTGGTAAAGGATGTGTGGAGCAGGTGTCTGCTTTAAAGAATATGTGAGAGAAATACTTTGAGAAACAGGTGGATCTGTATGTTGCATTTATGGATCTGGAGAAGGCATATGATAGGGTTGACAGAGACGCCTTGTGAAAGGAAATGCCTTGTGTGGGGAGAAAACTGCTGGAAGCAGAGAAGCTTTCATAATGAGTTTAAGGCATGTGTACGAGTAGGAACACATGACAAATAGGAAGAGAGAAGAGTGAATGGTTCCAAAGTGAAGCTTGGTCTCCGGCAGGGGTGTGTGATGTCACCACTGTTGTTTAATTTCTTTATGGATGGGGTGGTAAGGAGGTAAACGCAAGAGTTTGGAGAGAGATAAATATGAAGTCTGTAGGGAATAAAAGGGCCTGAGAAGTAAGACAGTTGTTGTTTGCTGATGATACAGCTCAATTCTCTTTTTCTTCTCGACTCTCGTTATTTTCCATGCACACTGGGTTTAATTCGTCTTTCATGCTGTTGTTGCTATCCTACTTATTGCCCCTAGTCTTTACAACGCCCTAATCAGACATCATATGGAATATGCTTATCAAGTCTGGTCACCAAATTTGATCAGAGACGAAGAAAAACTAGATCGAATTTATATATAATTATTAGTATCACTATTCATCATCATGTGCCTGTGTGACTCTGCGGCCAGCGAGAGGGAGGGGCTCAGTTAGTAGAGTAAGGTACCGTCCCACGGACCCTGCAAATTTAAATCATAATCCACTAACTACAAATTCTGGTGTAACTCTGCTACCAGTGAGAGAGAAGACTCACGTGGTAGTGTTCTGATCCCTCCTAATACCCCTGCTAACTCAAAGAATATCCCGTCCCCTACCCTAGCAGCCCAGGGTGGTACTACCGCCCTGACTGAGGAGCGTTTAAGTGGTGGCTGGAACCATCTTACACTCTCAGTGTTAGGATTGCTGGTCTTACTTTCTGTCTTATCAAAATGAGACTACTGGGCTAGTCCTGCCACCTTTTTACACGCTTCATGCATCAACTGAATCCTAGCTTATCTTTTTCATATATGTACACTTGCCAACTCCAGTCTGCTCATACGTTTTTAAGCGTAATCATGATCGAGTCCAACAAACCTATGGCCCCTGGTCCCCGGCATCATGAGGTGCTAAGATTCTCCACCTTCCCGCCTGACTCTAATGCCAATGCGAGGGAGGGTTGTGGCAGTAGTAGTACCGGCCCCTCCTACAACCTATCCCCGCCAGACTCTACTGCCAATGCGAGGGAGGGTTGTGGCAGTAGTAGTATCGGCCCCTCCCATGACCTTTCCATCTCTGTTAGACCTTTTTTGTCACTATAAGAACATTCGTGGTTTCTCTAGTTACCTCTCCTCAGTTGAACACCATATGTCTAGTACCTGTCCTAATATCCTGCTTCCCTCTGAGACAAAAGTTGTCAACTGATGTTCCCACTTGCCCCTTTTCCATATCACACTATAATCTCTCACCATTCCGGTTCAAAGGTGGTGTTTGTGCTTTTCCAACATTAACAAGCATGTTGCACGCCTCAGGGATCTCGAGTCCCAAAACTTTGATGTAATGTGGCTCGAGTTCTGTCTCCCTACTACCACACTTGTTCTCTGTTTCGCTTATTGCTCTCCTAATTCTAAAAAAAAAAAAAAAAAAAAAAAAAGTTCAACTTCATCGACTATCTAAACTCCCCGGAAGCCAAGATTATCTACTTCAGGGATTTCAACATTCACCATGGGGAAAGGTTGAATTCCTCCCATACGGATGATGGAGGGAGTGAAGCCCTCACGTTCTCCATCCTCAATGATTAAAAGCAAGTTATCTCCCATCCTACTCACATTCCTAACCGCTGTGATCACTCTCCTATTATTCTAGATCTGTTTTTTTCACATCTAGTTTACCTTCTGTAACTGTACAATCTTGCCCCCTGTTGGTTCATCTGATCGTACTCTCATCAATGTATCTATTTTAACGATACCCTCCTCCGCATCTAGCAGCCCTTTCTATGCGTTAATATTGGCACCTCAACATAGCTGACTGGAGTAACTGTCTCCGCTAAACGTATAGCAGAGGTTATTCTTGCGCGAATGGAAGCATTTATCCCCTCTTCCCCCAAGACAACCTCTTCTTCTTAACCATCGTTCAATCGTTCCTGTTCAGAGCCCTTTCAGGAAAGGCTCTTGGTACATCGGGCTTGGAAAGACTCTCCTTCCTCTGGCTCCCATTCAACTTTTATCACTGCCCGTAATCATTGCAAAGCGTTCCTTTGTTCAGAGGAAATGCAATAATCTCTCCACGTCATTCACTGATAGGTCTTTCTAGTCTTTAGCTAAGGGCACCTCCATTAACTTTTGTTGCTCTACCTTTCCCTCACGTTTCCGTTCTGACGTTACTATTGCTGTCTCTCCAGTAGACAAAGCAACTTTCTTTGGTTCCCGCTTTTCCTCAAACTCCATCATCGATGATTCTAACATGCCTTCTCTCCCTGATGCTCTTCTTACTAATCCTAAGGCCCTCCCCGTATTCTTTTTAGTGGACTGTCCGAAAAGGAATTTTCTCTCTGGACACAAGCAATGATTATGGTCCTGATGGCATCCATCACCGTGTACTGAACGAGTGTGCCTCTGAATTTTCACCTGTTCTTGCTCATATGTTCCGTTTGTTTAAAAAAACAAAACTTCACCCTAAGAAGGTTGACCATTCTGACCCCTCTAACTATCGTCCTACTGCTTTGAACCAATCTATCATTTCCAGTCTCTGAATCCCTCCTAAACTCCCGTATCCTTAGACACCTTGAATCTCAGTCATCTCTGATCATCAGTAAGTCTTCCATAATATCTTACTGATATCTGATCATCATCAGTGAAAGATTTTCGGGATTCTTGTGTAGCTGTCTTTGACATATCCAAAGCATCTGACGGGGTCTAGCATCAGGATCTCATCTCTAAGGTCCCCTCATTTGGCTTCCCTCCCTCACTTTGCTCCCTCATATCTCGCTTCCTCTCTGACCGATCTATCTCCGTGGGTTCTTTTGTTGGATCAGCCTCTTTTCCTTTTTCTATCAACAGCGGTGTCCCTCAAGGTTCTATCCTGTCCCCTACATTTTATCTCCTTTATTCAACGATTTCCTGCATTCATCCACATCCTTCAATTCTGCTCTTTCTTCTCTCACTAGATTTGCATCTCTCCTTGGCACAGCTTCCTCAATAAACTCAAGATCTGGACAGGATATCTCAGTGGAATAGACGAAATATAGTTAAGATGAATGCCTTCAAGACCCAGTTTCTACCTATATCTCTACTGCAAACTCCTCAACTCTCGTCTCTCCTTTGAAAGTTCTGTAATTCCACCTCTTGACTCAAGGAACGTACTTGGTACCAATACAACATCCACACTTTCTTGGAAACCCCACATTACGGAAAAAGCTAAGTCTGCCTGTAAGAAACTAGAAGCCTGTTTAGATGTCGAATTTTTTTTTCTTTTGAACAGTTGCTTCGTTTATACAAAAGACTGATTCGCCCTTGTATGGAGTACTGCTCTCACATCTAGGGTGGTTCTAGCTCTGCATCCTTACTTGACAAAGATGAGTCGAAAGCGGTCTAACTTTCAAACTCTCCCAGGCTAACTTCCAAACTTCACCCTCCTGCCCCATGCCGAAAAGTTGGTTCATTTTCCCTCTTCTATAGGTATTACTTTGTTTCTTGCTCCCGAGAGCTGGCTGCTTATGCGTCCCCACCACTAGCTAAATTACACGATACTTGGCGAGCTGCTGCGTCACACGATTAATGTGTGACCGTTGGCAACTCAAAGATGGGCCGTTTTGATAATTGTTTCTTTTCCTACACCTCAAAGCTTTGGAACTCTCTACCTTTTCAAAATATCTCTCAATAACTATGACCTGACACATTTCAAAAGACAAGTTTTTCACTTCCTCCAAAATTCATGGATATTTTCCTTGTATCTTCTTTTTCCCTTTCATTAACCTCTCTGTATTTCACTTAAGGCCTAGCCTTGATGTGGACTTTTCCCCGCGACTGGAGCCTCCAACACAAAAAAGAAAAACCTGAGGACAATATGTGGTGTGAGGTGGCTTGATGAGTAAGAAATGAAACGGCAAGAGAGAGTCTGTGAATAAAAAGAGTGTGGATGCAAGAACTGAAAATGGTGTCCTGAAATGGTTTGGTTATATGGAGATGAAAGGATGGAGAGAAAAAGATTTTCAGCTATCGAGGCCTGAACATGCAGGAGGGTAAGAGGCAGGCACGGGATTGAAATTATGTGGTATACTGGGATCGACGTGCTGTCAATAGGACTGAACCAGGGCATGTGAAGCGTCAAAGATAAACCATGGAAAGGTCTGTGCGGTCTGATGGTGGATAGGGAGCTGTCACTTCGGCGCATTACACAGCTGTGGATGTAAGCGGATGCGGCCTTTCTTTGTCTGTTCTTGGCGCTACCTCCCTAACCCAGGAAACGGAGACCAAAGTATGGGGAAGGGGAGACTAAAAAAGAGAACAGAAGAATAACTGTTATACTAAAAGCATACTACAATGAATGGGAAATACGTAAGAAGTCATGGAGCGAGTTAAGACCAGGAACTATACATTTGTACAAGTTTATAAATCTACTCAGAATAATTAAATTCTCTCCTTGGGAGAGCTGTTCTATGAAAAGCAGCTGAAAACAGAACGGTACAATATTAACGTCTGTTTATACAGCCCGGGCAAACGACACTGTTGGAGCCCAGTTCCTGTGCCAGACAGTGGAAGTACATCATGACCAATATAACTTGCGTACTGAGCCAAGCTTCCTGACTTGAAACGAATTTGCACGTAAACGTTTACAGTTATTCACATAATTTCCATTCTTGCAAATTAGAAACAATGGCAGTAGTGAGGTGACATACTCCTGATGATACTTAAGCCATTCGTCGTGTCCCAAAATAACCACAACAGTAGAACATATACTTTTTCTAAGTGATCAGTAAAACTCGTCCTCCGTTCCACTCAGAAAGGACTGTCTTCTCAGTGGGTGTCGATCCCACGAGTCTTAGCAACCGCATGAGTGTGGAGCTATGTGCCACTTGCCTCCCCCCTCCTTCAACAGGTGTGACACTTTCCTCCCTCCTTCAACAGGTGTCACTTTCCTCCCCTCCTTCAACAGGTGTGTCATTGCCTTCTCCCTCTTTCATCAGGTGTGTCACTTCATTCCCTCTTCTTCACACGTGTTTTACTTTCTCCCCTCTCCTTCCTAAGTGTCACTTTCCTTCCCCTCCATCAACGGGTTTGTCACATTCGTTGCTCTACTTCAACAGTCGTGTCACTTCTCTCCCACATCTTGAACAAGTATGTCACTTTCCTTCCCCTTCTTCAACAGGTGTCACTTTCATCCCCTCCTTCAACAGGAGTGTCACTTTCCTTCCCTCCTTCAACAGGTGTGTCACTTGCCCTCTCCCTCCTTCAACAGGTGCGTCACTTTACTTCCCCTTCTTCACTGGAGCGATGCTTTCCTCCCCTCCTTCAACAGGTGTTACTTTTCTCCTACTTTTTCATCAAGTGTCATTTTCCTCCCCCTCCGTCTACGGGTTTGTCACATTCGTACCCCTTCTTCATCAGGCGTGTCACTTTCCTCCGTTTCAATAAATGTGTCACTTTCCTCCCTATCTTTCAATGCCACTTTCCTCCCTATCTTTCAATATGTCACTTTCCTCCCCCTCCTTTAACAACTGCGTCACTTTCCTCCCCTTCCCTCAACAGATGTGTCACTTTCTCCTCGTCCTCCCTCAACAGGAAGCGCACCAAATGACAAACGGAGTTGCTTCTCTTTACGATTATGGCAGCCTACAACCACAATAATCAACCTCATTACCCCCAGCAGTAAAAATAAACTACAGCATCCGCCAAAACTGGAGGCTTGATCCCAAAATGGCAATATAAACAAAGTATCCCGGGACTTTACGACGTGGATACCTCGGGGGACAACTGGCGCATCAAGAACAAATAAAAGTTGACGATACTGTTTCAGGCACTGGTACAGAAAGGAGTATGTATGCGTCTGCAGCGCCAAGTCTACAAGGATGGAATGCGTTGGGCAAGCGTGTGAATGAAGCAAAGGCAAATGCAGATAACAGTATGGTCGCGTCTGTGTTCTGAGAAAGAGAAGAAGAACTAGAAATAGGACTGAGTGGAGGGAAAGAGAGGTGAACATCTGAACAACTTGGCCAAGAGAACTAGATGAGAAGTACAGGAGGAGTGTGCCTCCAGGTATGGCAACTCGCCTGTTGAGGACAGGAACGTTCATGGTGGAGGAGGTGAGGGTCTTCAGGTGTGAAAGGTTGGAGGATGAGAACAAGAGTGGTGATGGGGGAACCACTGCACCTGCAGGTGTGGAAGTCTCTGCAGAATAAGGTAACGCAAGTCTTCAGGCGGAGGATGTTGCGATGGAGATAGAGACTGCTGGACGGGGGAAGCACTGTGCTTGCAGGCGGGGGCAGGTTGCTGGCTGGTGAGAGGAATCCTTAGGTTCGAAGACCCGCAAGTCTTTAGAGGAAGGCTGTAGACTGGACAAAAGCCCGACTTGTACATTTCGAACAGTAGATGTAAGTTTTGAAAGTGAAGGATAAAAAATGAAATGCCTCTAGTACGTTACGGTATTATACAGGAATCAGTTAACAATACTACCCCAAAAAGGATGATGTGCTGTGCTGCAGCTATGTGGAGGAAAAGGAGATGTGAAATAAACATTAAAAGCTAAACAAGAGGAATACATCGGATAGGAAAATACACACCCATAAGACGACGCGTGAATGACACATGTCATGACCTCACTGCATGCAACAGGAAATTGCAGGAAGAGTTGTGGGGACTCGCATGTTGTGAATGCGGTCAAGACGAACGAAGGAACACATTAACCAATCCACGCAGTGGCTACGTGTACACGAACGTATGGTCCCTAAGCTGGCACGCTACGGGGTAAAGTAAAATAAAAACTCCCGTACCGTAAGTCTCCCAGACAGAAATACTATCCCCTGAGCCATAGCCACTGCGTTATAGTTACATCATACCCGAGACGACCTCAAGTTGACCTTTCCATCATGCAAATCTTGAGGAAGTACATTTGTGACGCAACAGCTCTCTCTCTCTCTCTCTCTCTCTCTCCCTTGCTTGGAGGGTATAAGTCTGCGCTACATGACAGCACCACCGGTAGGATTTGCTTCGATTACTGCAGCCTTCCACCGTTTTTCATCAAAATCTTGAAAAAAGAAAAAAAAAAAAGGTTGTGAACAACATTACATCAGCAAATAACAATGAGAGAAAATGTTGATGTTTGTGTGTGTGTGTAGATCATCGTACACAGTAGTCCAACACAGGGAGAGCCGGGGAAGAGGAACGGGGCGGGGCACAGACTCTCCTCCCTGGAGGACTGAGCCGCCACTGTTACTGCCGGCAACCCGACACCAATGTTGGGGGATAGCGTGACGCCTCCACGGCCTCCCAACCTCTTGGTTATTCTTCATGTTTTCATCATAGTCACCCGCTTAATGTCTTCAGTAACTATAGCAATACTATACCGTTCAGCCAACTACTTCAACACTCCGTCCAAACTACTTTTCGTTGGTTACGCACGAGAATATAACTAACAAACAGATCAAAAGCCACGCACAGGGGAAACGTTTCGGGTGGTACGTTGATGTATAAGACATATCTCCAATGTTACTCAGACAGCGAAGTACTCACAGCAGCAGAGGCCAACGGTCTCAACATGCGGGAGGTGATGCAGCACACAAGCTCAACTTGTTCTGCACGCTGCAATAAATGGAGTTACTGTGATGCTGTGAGTGAAAGCCCAGGGACCTAACCCAACAGCCACAAACACTGAGGTTCAAGAGGTAAGGGTATACTTGAGCTGTCGGAGAATTCTAGTGATAGGCGAAGCTGAACACTACCACAGGTTTTCATTTTCAATGCCAAAAACACTTTCTTTTCATTTTATGTTTGCTGAGACGGCACGGCAGCCGAGGCCCTAATCATGGCCATCCTATTAACGCTGTATATATATATATATATATATATATATATATATATATATATATATATATATATATATATATATATATATATATACACCAAGCCAATAGGG
This sequence comes from Panulirus ornatus, assembly GCF_036320965.1. Lineage (NCBI taxonomy): Eukaryota > Metazoa > Arthropoda > Malacostraca > Decapoda > Palinuridae > Panulirus > Panulirus ornatus. The sequence continues at coordinate 31,102,083 of NC_092240.1, forward strand.
ATGAATGAACAGGTGGGATGACTTTGGACCAACTGCCGCAACTGGGATTCGAACCTAAGCGTTCGACCCTGGACGGCCCGCGAATGCGTCATGGTCAGGAACGCTAACCTAACCTAACCTCCATCGTCATATCTGGGATTCAGCGACGCACTAATAAAGGGGTTGCGCATGAATCTTACAGGAAGTGGTGAAGGATTTTTCATCTACGGCTAGGATCTATCCTCCACCTTGATGAATGTATAGTGTACGTGTAAGCACGTAAGCCAGGAGACGGGAAACACAAGACGCGACGCATATGGTGTCCAGGATGAGCCGTGCCCGGCTACTGTGGAAAGAGACGGTCGTCTCAAGCTCGAGTTGGAGATGTCGGCTATAATTACGAGGTGGCGTATGGGGAACATACGGCCGGGAAGATGACGCGAGTTAGTCCCCGGGGAGAGCGTAAATTGAGGGTGTTACTGTGGGGGAATGGTGCGCAGAGCATGGTGCCACGGGTACAGACCTTGACGCGGCATCTGAGGGGAATAAAACTAAATTACGTCAAGTTATAACATAATGGCGTCCTCGCTGCCTTCCTTTTTGGTGGATGATGCCCAATGACACACAAAATACGCACAAGGGGCGATTCCGTACACCTGCCCACCCACACATCCACCCGCATCTTGTATCAAATACCTCTCCACTCACACCTCCTCATTACCATCCCTCCACCTGCATCTGCTAATGAATATTCCTCAACCATGAACATTCCTGCACTTCCCTTGTAACGTTTCCTCCGCTTGAACCTCCCCCATGAACACTTCCACGTCACCCTCCCCCGACACCATCGTTCCATCAGAACCAAATCGTGTATAAACTCCATTCATCTTTTAGTCCCCCATCAACACCCCTACACCAGCACGTCCCTGGTCGGGCACCGCCCCATCAATGAACAGCACAGCGTCTGCACCTCCCTCGCTCTCACCCTACATGCACGATTCACTCGGCCCATATCATCTGTGCCGGTGAGATACAGCCTTACACACCGGACCTACTCGCCTTTAGCGTTCCTACCACACCGACCACCACCAAATTTTAGTCGTCAGTTCAGAACTGTAAAGTTTCTTAGGACATTATCAGTGTTAGTTCTGTCCTACTGTAACCTGGAGGGCTTTATGTACTGACCTAAGATGAAGTCATATTACAGGTGGAGAGTTAGTTCCCAGTAAGGGAAATCAACAGTAAACAATCAAATCATCTTTATTATGAATAAATCTTTTCCTTCTCGGTTTGCGTAATACTTCTTAAATTCTTTAACACCTGCTGTCTGGTTTAAGGATATATGACGAATCCGATAAGGCCACCACAAACAATACCCTAAAACAAATGAGATGAGAAACTTACCACAAACACAAAGTTAAACTTTACCTCAAAATACATCTCGAACCGAATGGATAAACACTTCGTATGAAAATAAAGATAATGTAGAAGAAATCCTGTACATGATACACAGTTCCTAAAATTCTTAAGAGAGATTCATGGGTTAAGCGAGTTCACTGCAGCCAGGCGAGTGACTCGGGCAATTTAAGTTGAACAGCGTGTGTGTGTGTGTGTGTGTGTGTGTGTGTGTGTGTGTGTGTGTGTGGACGTGGGCACCCGCTGTATGCTGCATCACGTCCGGCTACACCATCACCACGGCATAAAACACTATCAAGAGGAGTATCAATAATGTGATCGTACTCCACACGTGTGAGACATGGCTAAACGCCAGACGGAACGGGAGCCCAAATTTTCATTCACCTTTGGTAGTACGCTCGCGGAACTGATGACAGTACAACCACGAGAGTCTGTACACGTTATCTAATGCTCAGGAATAGTGCGTGTGTGTGTGTGTGTGTGGGTGTGTGTGTGTGTGTAACCCGTAACCCAGACTCTTTGCAGAGGGAATCGCTACCCACGTTTTCTCGACCCTAAAGCCACAATGGCGTAAGAGGTGCTGAGGTGAAATCACCTGTAGTAGTTTGTATTTGCAACGGAGATATGAATGGACACTGCAGATGATGCTGGACTGGATACGGATGAGAAAACAATGAAGTGCAATGAATCCCAAGACACTTTCCCTTGTCTTTTGTTTTTCCGTTTTATAATTCTCTCTGTACTTCAATAAAGGCCGGGCCATGATGTGGACTTTCGTACGTGACTGTACTGTGTCGGACTTACAACTGGAGTGGAATATGAGAACACAGTGGGCACCAGGGCTGTACAGTTACAACCCTGGAGTGCCAGAGGGAGGACCAGGACAAGGGAGCAAACTGGTGAAAGATATATGTGTACGGGAGAGTGACCGCAGATCTGAGGTCGGACCAAGCAGACAACGCACCACTGTCTGTGAGGAACGTAAAGTGATTCGTCATGACGCAAAACAGTCTACCTACAGAACCGAAACTCTACTCAGCGGTTTCGAAACGACTGTGAAGTGTGTATGGGAAAACGGAAATCACACTTGACCAAGATGTAACTAAAGCCTAACTCACATTCAATGACCTTCTTGCACACACGTAGTAGGGAATGTGGTCACAAGGAGGTTAGGCAACACCGCGTCATTCATTCATTATCTTCATTCTCGAGAGCCATTAATTACAAACACTGAACATTGCACCACTCACTGAATCGATCACACGAACAAAACTTCACAATGTTAAAAAAGAAAAGAAAAAAAAAGTGGTGTCTCGTCTTTACGTGTGCATATCATTCCTTATTCTAATCATGGTAGAATATGCGGAAAAACAATACGTACACAATTAACGAATACATATCACGAGAACTAAACTCTTAACTTACTATGAGTAGGATACGAATATAATATATATTCATACTAGATACGCAATATCCCGCATTAGCGAGGCAACGTTAATAACAGAGGATTGAACCTCAGATAGAATATCCTCACTTGGCTCCCTAACTTCTTCCGTCTTTGGAAAAATTCTAAACGGGAGGGGAGGATTTCCAGTCCCGCCCCCCGCTCATTTATATATATATATATATATATATATATATATATATATATATATATATATATATATATATATATATATATATTTTTGTCGCTGTCTCCCGCGTTTGCGAGGTAGCGCAAGGAAACAGACGAAAGAAATGCCCCAACCCACCCCCATACACATGTATATACATACGTCCACACACGCAAACATACATACCTACACAGCTTTCCATGGTTTACCCCAGACGCTTCACATGCCCTGATTCAATCCACTGACAGCACGTCAACCCCGGTATTACACATCCATCCAATTCACTCTATTCCTTGCCCTCCTTTCACCCTCCGGCATGTTCAGGCCCCGATCACACAAAACCTTTTTTACTCCATCTTTCCACCTCCAATTTGGTCTCCCACTTCTCCTCGTTCCCTCCACCTCCGACACATATATCCTCTTAGTCAATCTTTCCTCACTCATTCTCTCCATGTGCCCAAACCATTTCAAAACACCCTCTTCTGCTCTCTCAACCACACTCTTTTTATTTCCACACATCTCTCTTACCCTTACGTTAATTACTCGATCAAACCACCTCACACCACACATTGTCCTCAAACATCTCATTTCCAGCACATCCATCCTCCTGCGCACAACTCTATCCATAGCCCACGCCTCGCAACCATACAACATTGTTGGAACCACTATTCCTTCAAACATACCCATTTTTGCTTTCCGAGATAATGTTCTCGACTTCCACACATTCTTCAAGGCTCCCAGGATTTTCGCCCCCTCCCCCACCCTATGATCCACTTCCGCGGTTCCATCCGCTGCCAGATCCACTCCCAGATATCTAAAACACTTTACTTCCTCCAGTTTTTCTCCATTCAAACTTACCTCCCAATTGACTTGACCCTCAACCCTACTGTACCTAATTACCTTGCTCTTATTAACATTTACTCTTGACTTTCTTCTTTCACACACTTTACCAAACTCAGTCACCAGCTTCTGCAGTTTCTCACATGAATCAGCCACCAGCGCTGTATCATCAGCGAACAACAACTGACTCACTTCCCAAGCTCTCACATCCCCAACAGACTTCATACTTGCCCCTCTTTCCAAAACTCTTGCATTCACCTCCCTAACAACCCCATCCATAAACAAATTAAACAACCATGGAGACATCACACACCCCTGCCGCAAACCTACATTCACTGAGAACCAATCACTTTCCTCTCTTCCTACACGTACACATGCCTTACATCCTCGATAAAAACTTTTCACTGCTTCTAACAACTTGCCTCCCACACCATATATTCTTAATACCTTCCTCGGGATACGGGAGAAAGAATACTCCCCACACATTCCCCACGTGTTGTAGAAGGCGACTAAAGGGGACGGGAGCGGGGGGCTAGAAACCCTCCTCTTGTATTTTCACTTTCTAAAAGGGGAAACAGAAGAAGGAGTCACGCGGGGAGTGCTCATCCTCCTCGAAGGCTCAGACTGGGGTGTCTAAATATGTGTGGATGTAACCAAGATGAGAAAAAAGGAGAGATAGGTAGTATGTTTGAGGAAAGGAACCTTCATGTTTTGGCTCTGAGTGAAGCGAAGCTCAGGGTAAAGGGAAGAGTGGTTTGGGAATGTTTTGACAGTAAAGTCAGGGGTTGGTGAGAGGACAAGAGCAACGGAAGGAGTAGCACTATTTCTGAAACAGGAGTTGTGGGAGTGTGTGATAGAGTGTAAAAAAGTAAACTCTAGACTGATATGGGTAAAACTGGAAGTGCATGGATAGAGATGGGTGATTATTAGTGCCTATGCACCTGGGCATGAGAAGAAAGATCATGAGAGGCAAGTGTTTTGGGAGCAGCTGAGTAAGTGTGTTAGCAATTTTGATGCACGAGACCGGGTTATAGTGAAGGGTGATTTGACTGCAAAGGTGAGTAATGTGGCAGTTGAGGGAATAATTGGTGTATATGAGGTGTTCAGTGTTGTAAATGGAAATGGTAAAGAACTCGTAACTTTGTGTGCTGAAAAAGGACTGGTGATTGGGAATACCTGGTTCAAAAAGAGTGATATACATAAGTATACGTATGTAAGTAAGAGAGATGGCCAGAGAGCGTTATTGGATTACGTGTTAATTGATAGGCGCGTGAGAAACTTTTGGATGTTAATGTGCTGAGAGGTGCAACTGGAGGGATGTCTGATCATTATCTTGTGGAGGCGAAGTTGAAGATATGTAGAGGCTTTCAGAAAAGAAGGGAGAATATTGGGGGGAAGAGAATGGTGAGAGTAAGTGAGCTTGGGAAAGAGACTTGTGTGAGGAACTACTAGGAGAGACCAAGTGCAGAATGGAAAAAGGTGAGAAAAGGACGTAAGGGGAAGTGGGGGAAGAATGGGATGTATTTAGGTGATGGCTTGCGCAAAAGATGCTTGTGGCATGAGAAGCGTGGGAGGTGGGTAGATCAGAAAGAGTAGCGAGTGGTGGAGTGAAGAAAGTAAGATTATTAGTGAAAGAGAAGAGAGAGGCATTTGGACGAATGTTGCAGGGAAATAGTGCAAATAACCGGGAGATGTATAAAAGAAAGAGGCAGGAGGTCAAGAGAAAGGTGCAAGAGGTGAAAAAGAGGGCAAATGAGAGTTGGGGTGAGAGAGTATCATTAAATTCTAGGTAGAATAAAAAGATGTTTTGGAAAGAGCCAAATACAGTGCGTAAGACAAGAGAACAGATGGGAACATCGGTGAAGGGGGCTAATGGGGAGGTAATAACAGGTAGTGGTGATGTGAGAAGGAGATGGAGTGAGTATTTTGAAGGTATGTTGAGTGTGTTAGATGATAGAGTGACAGATATAGGGTGTCTTGGTCGAGGTGGTGTGCGAAGTGAGAGGGTTAGGGAGAATGATTTGGTAAACAGAGAAGAGGTAGTGAAAGCTTTGCGGAAGATGAAAGCCGGCAAGGCAGCGGGGTGTAAGGTATTGCAGTGGAATTCATTAAAAAAAGGGGGTGACTGTGTTGTTGACTGGTTGGTAACGATATTCAATGTATGTATGGCTCATGGTGAAGTGCCTGAGGATTGGGGGAATGCATGCATATTGCCACTGTACAAAGGCAAAGGGGATAAAGGTGAGTGTTCAAATTACAGAGGTATAAGTTTGTTGAGTATCCCTGGGAAATTATATGGGAGGGTATTGATTGAGAGGCTGAGGTATGTACAGAGCATCAGACTGGGGAAGAGAAATGTGGTTTCAGAAGTGGTAGAGGATGTGTGGATCAGGTGTTTGCTCTGAAGAATGTATGTGAGAAATACTTAGAAAAACATATGGATTTGTACGGAGCGTTTATGGATCTGGAGAAAGCATCTGATAGATTTGATAGAGATGCTCTGTGGAAGGTATTAAAAATATATGGTGTGAGAGGCAAGTTGCTAGAAGCAGTGAAAAGTTTTTATCGAGGATGTAAGGCATGCGTACGAGTAGGAATGAGAGGAAAGTGATTGGTTCTCAGTGAATGTCGGTTTGCGGCAGGGGTGTGTGATGTCACCATGGTTGTTTAATATGTTTATAGGAAGGTGAATGCAAGTGTTTTGGAAAGAGGGGCAAGTATGCAGTCTGTTGTGGATGAGAGGGCTTGGGAAGTGAATCACCTGTTGTTCGCTGATGATACAGTGCTGATGGCTGATTCAGGTGAGAAACTGCAGAAACTGGTGACTGAGTTTGGTAAAGTATGTGAAAAAAGAAAGCTGAGAGTAAATGTGAATAAGAGCAAGGTTATTAGGTACAGTAGGGTAGAGGGACAAGTCAACTGGAAAGGTAAGTTTGAATGGAGATAAACTGGAGTAACTGAAGTGTTTTAGATATCTGGGAGTGGATTTGGAAGCGGATGAAAACATGGAAGCGGAAGTGGGTCACAGGGTGGGGGAGAAGACGAAAGTTCTGGGAGCGTTGAAAAATGTGTGGAAGGCGAGAACATTATCTCGGAAGGCAAAAATGGGTATGTTTGAAGGAATAGTGGTTCCAACAATGTTATATGGTTGCGAGACTTGGGCTATAGATAGGGTTGTGCGAAGGAGGTTGAATGTGTTGGAAATGAGATGTTTGAGGACAATATGTGTTGTGAGGTGGTTTGATCGAGTAAGTAATGAAAGGGTAAGAGAGATGTGTGGTAATAAAAAGAGTGTGGTTGAGAAAGCAGAAGAGGGTGTGTTGAAATGGTTTGGTCACATGGAGAGAATGAGTGAGGAAAGATTGACAAAGAGGATATATGTGTCAGAGGAGGAGGGAACGAGAAGTGGGAGACCAAACTGGAGGTGGAAGGATGGAGTGGAAAAGGTTTTGAGTGATCGGGGCCTGAACATGCAGGAGAGTGAAAGGCGTGCAAGGAATAGGGTGAATTGGAACGATGTGGTATACCGAGGTCGACGTGATGTCAATGGATTGAACCAAGGCATGTGAAGCGTCTGGGGTAAGCCATGGAAAGTTTTGTAGGGCCTGGATGTGGAAAGGAAGCTGTGGTTTCGATGCATTATACATGACAGCTAGAGACTGAGTGTGAACGAATGTGGCCTTTGTTGTCTTTTCCTAGCGCTACCTCGCGCACGTGTGGGGGGAGGGGGTGGTCATTCCATGTGTAGCGGGGTGGCGACGGCAATGAATAAAGACAGACAGTATGCATTATGTACATGTGTATATTTGTATATGTCTATGTATGTATATATATGTATACGTTAAAATGTATAAGTATGTATATGTGCGTGTGTGGACGTGTAAGTATATACATGTGTGTGTGGGTGGGTTGGGCCATTCTTTCGTCTGTTTCCTTGCGCTACCTCGCTATCGCTGGAGAGAACGACAAAGTATAATAGAATAGAAATATATATATGGTGTTACCGGACTCCGCCTACTTGACGTTGCACTGCAGGTGAAGAATCACCTCTGGTGACACTGTACCGTCAAAGTCGGTTGACGAGAACAACAGTCTCGTCAAAGAGCCGCCTCGTTTGAAAGGCGCGCTCCTCTTCCCCGATACTGAGAGTGGCGCAGCCTAGGAGCTGCAGGAGGCATCCTGGGGTTGTGTAACGATATAATTCCATTACATAATCCCAGGACCCCTTTTACGGGAGTCCTACAGCTTCAGGGCTGCCGTACATCCAACAGAGGGGATGTCGTGAAGTCGTTTGGAATGAGAAGTTACCATACGGGACTGTACTCCTTTCCGTCTATTACCGAGGCGTTACAACCTCGCGGAAGGCCGGCCCCCAAGACCAACTGAGATCATATTTTGAGGGCGTACTCTGGGTTCCCAGCAACAGGTAACAATGATTGTTTGGGGGGAAAAAGCACAAAAGAATAAGTCAAGTATGGTGACACACGATCCGGATTTGTTCTAGGATACGTTTCCCTTCTATAACATAAATGTTACTTTCCTGCCTGATTCGTTTTTCGTTTTTTTTTTAAGCCCCTTAGCCTGCTGAGAAAGCTACCACACAAGGGGGAGTTGAATCTAGCGGTGTTATATATATATATGTATGGTTGCGAGGCGTGGGCTATGGATAGAGTTGTGCGCAGGAGGATGGATGTGCTGGAAATGAGATGTTTGAGGACAATGTGTGGTGTGAGGTGGTTTGATCGAGTGAGTAACGTAAGGGTAAGAGAGATGTGTGGAAATAAAAAGAGCGTGGTTGAGAGAGCAAAAGAGGGTGTTTTGAAGTGGTTTGGGCACATGGAGAGAATGAGTGAGGAAAGATTGACCAAGAGGATATATGTGTCGGAGGTGGAGGGAACGAGGAGAAGAGGGAGACCAAATTGGAGGTGGAAAGATGGAGTGAAAAAGATTTTGTGTGATCGGGGCCTGAACATGCAGGAGGGTGAAAGGAGGGCAAGGAATAGAGTGAATTGGAGCGATGTGGTATACCAGGGTTGACGTGCTGTCAGTGGATTGAATCAAGGCATGTGAAGCGTCTGGGGTAAACCATGGAAAGCTGTGTAGGTATGTATATTTGCGTGTGTGGACGTATGTATATACATGTGTATGGGGGGGGGGGGGGTTGGGCCATTTCTTTCGTCTGTTTCCTTGCGCTACCTCGCAAACGCGGGAGACAGCGACAAAGTATAATAAAAAAATAAAAAAATATATATATATATTCATTTATTTATTTATCTATTATACTTTGTCGCTGTCTCCCGCGTTAGCGAGGTAGCACAAGGAAACAGACGAAAGAATGGCCCAACCCACCCACATACACATGTATATACGTAAACGCCCACACACGCACATACATATACATACACAGACATATACATACATACACATGTACATATTCATACATGCTGCCTTCATCCATTCCCACCGCCACCCCGCCACTCATGAAATGGCACCTCCTCCCCCTGCGTGCGCGCGAGGTATATGAGAGAGAGAGAGAGAGAGAGAGAGAGAGAGAGAGAGAGAGAGAGAGAGAGAGAGAGAGAGAGAGAGAGAGAGAGAGAGAGAGAGAATCAATGTATAAAAACAGTTTGCTCTGCCGACATCACGCAATCCGCAGCCTTCTAACAGAAACAGTCGGGATGATCAAGAATAACGTCGGGTTGCTTGTCGCACACGCGACTACAGGCAGGAGTGCGAGGGAGCAAGCCCCCTTGACGGGATCAGGACCATCCTAAGTATACACAAACAGAGGTCACAGTAACTGCGGTCATTTCCCAGATCTACTACTGAATCAGATGACATTGTTTGCACGTCATCAAGCACACCCAAGTCATCGACCCATCCAGACCGCTGATGTTAACACACGATAATACTCTCGTCTGAGAACTTGTCCTCACTATTTATCCCTCACTCCTCTTATGCGTTCGTAGGATCCAGCCTTCCTGTTTTTTTTCCCCCCTAAAACCATTGTTGTCTGAACCTATAGTTATTCTGATATGCTCAATGAATCTTCCTTCCGAGAGTTAACGTGTTTCTTCATACTATAAAAATGCTTATTCCTGTAGTCCGTAATAATTCTGATTCTTCAATTCCCATAACAAAAGAGTTCAAGCTTTTTTTCCAGCAGAATGAGAAACTTCTTGTTTTTTTCTTCAATGTAACAGCAACAAATAAATTCATTTTTATGGGTGTCATGAACAGATTAGTCGGGAAAGAGGAACCTCGGTTACATTACATTTCCACAATGCCAAGTACCAGTCATGCGCTCGAGGTGAGTTTCCAGTGTAATTCCTGGGCTAACGTTACCACCACAAGACCTTGCACCTGTCCTCCGCCTGGTGTGTCTCTCGTGGGGCTCTGGGGGCACAAGCACGCTGAGGGAGGGAGGGAGGGAGAGCCTTCCTTAATCTCCATGAGCGCGTAAGTGCCACTCACAACAGGGTAATTGTCTGAATTTTCGAGCAGTTGGTGGTGTTGCCGCCACCAGACGCACCACCCAGATCCCTCGCCAATAGGATAATGGTGGCCTTCCTCCCCCGCACGCGCCCTCACGCCCACCGAGAACCCCCTCCTGCCACTCGCACCATCATGGCAAGACACCAGCAGGAACAAAGATGATAAGAGGGCAGGATGCAGCCCGCCATCAAAGGCGAGCATCCTTGTTGCTACGGTATATGTGTCGCTCTCTCAACGTACACACACACATCACTCACTGAATATACAACAGAAACCAACTCCGAAATGACCTCATCAAAACCAAAGTCTTATGATTAACATTTTCATCCTCGACCATCAAATGGTGCGCACTGTATACACGTGACTCACGAGTCAGTAGGACTGCCATTAAAACACTTAAATTAATGTCCACCGCCGAGTGTGGGGCGACCGTGACCCACAAGGACAACATTGACGTCATGCCTTCTGGAAGGAACGAGGGCAGAGCATGTAGGACAATAAATCTGAGGCGGGGCGACCAGGATAGACCGCCCCTGCTCAGGCTCTTGCTCTTAATTAACGAAATATAATCAACATCTTCAGCCATTCTTTTTCCCCATACCACACGGGCAATATAACTACAGAGGGGAGTCAATATTTACCGAAGATCAGTCAAATGTTCCTTACCCAACTTTTGAAGTGCCTTCTCAACCGGTGACATTCACGCGTTGTGGCACCGTGAAAGGCAAGTGTAAGACCAAGACTTAACCAGGAATGTTTCGGTGTTGAGCGTCCGGGGTGTAGGGTGATGAATGGTGCCGGGAGGAGCCAGTGGGAGTGATTGCGCAGTAAATATCTGGGTGACGCAAGCAATGACCAAACATGCTGCAGGCAGGAGTGCTGGGAGAGGAACCTCCTTACCTTCGTCGGGGCACATCACCCGTCATGCCTCGAGCACAGCCATGGCAAGAGGGATGAATAAAACCGAACTGTAGACATGAAGGGGTAACTGTGTGTGAATGGTGGGGCCGGTGAGGGCGGGAGATGGCCTAAGGAGACTCCCGCTATAAATCTGGCCGGCCACTTAGGCGAGTGTCAGATCCGGCGAGCGTTGAGCAGCTCTGAATAAATCTCCATCAAGGCGTCATCCCCGACCTCACCACCCCATGTCGCCGGCATCATTCTATTCGCCGCCGTCAAGTGTGACTCAGGGACAGGGTGCCCCAAGCGCCCTCCTCCCCACTTTAACCCAGAGTGCCACCTCCCCCACAAACCCCTGCCTCCGTCCCTGACAACCTGCCGTCATCCCTCCCTCCCACCCTCCCCACACACCCCTGCCACCGGCCGTGACAACCTGCCAACACCCCTGCTACTCTGTTAACGCCCATGACGACCTTCCGTCATTAGCGCCACCTTTCCATCACTCCGCACGGCCCATCACAATCTGTTTTCTTGCCTGAGATTCACATAGCCTGCCACCACCCCTTCCATCAATCTAGCCAGCCTGCCACCACCCATGCTATCAATCTAGCCAGCCTGTCACCACCCCTGCCATCAATCTAGCCAGCCTGCCACCACCCCTGCCATCAATCTAGCCAGCCTGCCACCACCCCTGCCATCAATCTAGCCAGCCTGCCACCACCCCTGCCATTCAATCTAGCCAGCCCGGCACCACCTCTGCCATTCAATCTAGCCAGCCTGCCACCAACCCTGCCATTCAATCTAGCCAGCCTGGCACCACCCCTGCCATTCAACCTAGCCAGCCTGCCACCAACCCTGCCATTCAATCTAGCCAGCCTGCCACCAACCCTGCCATTCAATCTAGCCAGCCCGCCACCACCCCTGCCATTCAATCTAGCCAGCCTGCCACCAACTCTGCCATTCAATCTAGTCAGCCTGCCACCAACCCTGCCATCAATCTAGCCAGCCTGCCACCAACCCTGCCATTCAATCTAGTCAGCCTGCCACCACCTCTGCCATCACTCTAGCCAGCCTGCCACCACCCCTGTCATTCAATCTAGCCAGCCTGCCACCAACCCTGCCACCACTCTAGCCAGCCTGCCACCATCCCTGTCATTCAATCTAGTCAGCCTGCCATCACCTCTGCAATCAATCTAGCCAGCCTGCCACCACGCCTGCCATCAATCTAGCCAGCCTGCCACCACCCCTGCCATTCAATCTAGCTAGCCTGACACCACCCCTGCCATTCAATCTAGTCAGCCTGCCACCTCCCCTGCCATCAATCTAGCCAGCTTGACACCACCCCTGCCATTCAATCTAGCCAGCCTGCCACCACCCCTGCCATTCAATCTAGTCAGCCTGCCACCTCCCCTGCCATCAATCTAGCCAGCTTGACACCACCCCTGCCATTCAATCTAGTCAGCCTGCCACCACCCATGCCATCAATCTAGCCAGCCTGCCATCACCCTCGCCATCAATCTAGCCAGCCTACCATCACCCCTGCCATCAATCTAGCCAGCCTGACACCACCCCTGCCATCAATCTAGCCAGCCTGCCACCACCCCTGCCACCAATCTAGCCAGCCTGCCACCACCCCTGCCATCAATCTAGCCAGCCTGCCACCAACCCTGCCATCACTCTAGCCAGCCTGCCACCACCCCTGCCATTCAATCTAGCCAGCCTGCCACCACCCCTGCCATTCAATCTAGCCAGCCTGCCACCACCCCTGCCATTTAATCTAGCCAGCCTGCCACCACCCATGCCATCAATCTAGCCAGCCTGCCATCACCCCTGCCATCAATCTAGCCAGCCTGACACCACCCCTGCCATCAATCTAGCCAGCCTGCCACCACCCCTGCCATCAATCTAGCCAGCCTGCCACCACCCCTGCCATTCAATCTAGCCAGCCTGCCACCACCCCTGCTATTCAATCTAGCCAGACTGCCACCACCCCTGCCATTCAATCTAGTCAGCCTGCCACCACCCATGCCATCAATCTAGCCAGCCTGCCATCACCCCTGCCATCAATCTAGCCAGCCTGCCATCACCTCTGCCATCACTCTAGCCAGACTGTCACCACCCATGGGGACCTACCATCACCCCTGAAAGCCAGCAACCTTCCCTAACAGCATGATATCATCTCTTGACAACCTCCCAGCACCCATGGCAGACTCATCATCTACGAGAATTTATCCTAAGATATTTTCGTTTCTCCAAATTCCAATCTAATCTACTTACGCATCAATTCAGCCCATTATTCCCATTAAAACAAATTAAAGCATCGTGTCAAGATAATTTGCATGTTCAGCTCTGTGGCACGTCCCATTTTTTTTTTTTTTTCCTAACTATACTACCGTTTTCTTTTTTTTTCTTTTTGAGACATGTTGAGAGAGACGTTAGAGATGATGCGTCTCTCCTCGTACGTCACTGGTGTCGACGCAAACCTACACGCCCCTGCTGGCAGCCCTAGCCTTTAAACTACCGTGAACAGCATAACCTGTCATCACCCGTAACTGCCCGTGACACTAACCCCAAACAGCCTATCATGACCAGAGGACTTACCACCACTATCATCGACAGCTTGCCCTCACCCAAGATTATCTATCATTATAACTGATATGTTATCCCCTCTCTCTCCACTCCTAGCCCCTCACCTCTCCTCGATGGTAACCCCCACCCACCCACCCCTCACGTCAAAACCCCCCCACAAACTACCCTATCACCCCCCTGTAGCACCCTAACTCCACTCCCGGGAGTCCTAAAGCACCCACGTAGTCTACTCTATCACATCTGTAACACCCTAACACCGTTCCTGAGAGTCCTACAGCACCCCATGTCGTCTACTCTATCACCACCTATAACACCGTATCACCATTCCCGGGAGTCCTGTAGTCGATCCTATCACCAACCATATCACTACCACCATTCCTAGGAGTCCTGTAGTCGATCCTATCACCAACAATATCACTATCACCATTCCTGGGAGTCATGCACTCTATCCTATCACCCCTTGTAACACCGCACCACTATTCCCAGGAGCCCTGTAGTCAATCCTAACACCACGTGCAACAATCTGCAACCATTCCTGAGTTCTCACCACCCCAACATCCACACAAAACCCATGACAACTCACGTCCATTCCCGACAGCCTGCCACCACCCAATGACGTCCTATCACCACGAGTGAGAGTCCGGCAAAACCCATGACAACTACCCACCCCTTGTGACTGCCTAACACCCACCCTGAGGCCGAGAGCCAACAACGACCGCCGACGGCCTTGCGCCAATTATGACAGCCTATCACTAACGCTAACAGTTTACTTACGTAACCCAACACTAACGACCATCTAAAACCTAGAGGACCCTACCACCATCCCTGACTGTCTACCACGGCCGATAATGACACCCCCAGCTACCATCCGCCATGGTCCACCAGCACAGTTTATTACCAAAAACACAACTCTCGACAGCTTATTCAGGATCGATGTAGTAACCCATCCTTCCACAACCCCTTGATGGACTACCACGAGTCCTGACAGTGCACTAGTACCCTTACCAGCTCGCGACGATCCTTGACAGGCAACCACAATCCTTAAAGTAACCGCCGTGGACAGCCTACGACCATCCGTGTCAGCCCAACAACCTTACTGACCATCATCAGCCCTGGCAACCGATCGTCACCTCCTCAACATCCTACCATCACCCTGAAGGCTTGCTGTCAATCCAACAGCCTGACACCGTCCCTGCCAACATATTACCATCGTTGTCAAGTTCTATAAGAACCTGATACCATCCCTAATGGCTTATCCCTACAGTCCACCATCTGCCATCTATGACACCTGCCCACCAATCACCATTACTACCAACTCTTAGCAACCCAACGACAGTTCACCCTATCAGCGCCCTTAACAACTCACCACCACCACCCCCTGACGGCGCCCATCCCACCACCACACTTGACAACATCCTATCGCCCCTGACAACCTCCAATCAGCCTACCATCCCGTCGTCATCCTTGCCATTCTGCCACTAACGACGCCACAAACACATCCTGCCATCACCCTGGCTAGGCCACCACCATCTACCCCGAGAACCTGCCATAAACTTAAGATGGGCCCGGGTTTTCACGAAGCAGATCGCCTCAGGGAAAAAACAAACAACACCGAAGTGACCAACATCAAACTTCACATTCATCATATCGACGAAGAAGAGTTTTGAGATTCTGAACGAATTCTTACGTACGATAAGATAAGCAATCTTTCCCTTATCCCACCCTACCCAAGCAAGTTCCCTGCGATAACATTAACTCTGGCCCTTTGATTTCAACTATGCACTTCATCAGGATTAGGACGAATCAGGTGAACGGAGGAAAATTCGAAGCGTAACCCAAAGACGACAACCATGTTTCCTCACAGAAAAATAATACCCTTGAATAACCCAAAGTGGCCACAATAGTTGTTACTCTTTAAAAACAGCAGACTGATCGATTCAGTGGTTTGAAGATTTTAAAACTGAACTCGTCTTAAGAATCATGTGTAAATCTGTTATCATGGGTCCCCCTGGTGGCCAACAGAGGGGAATCAAAATACAGACGTATGGTTCAACGGGAAACGTCATCAACGGTATGATCTCAGGGATGCTTTGAGGAGGTGATATAAAACACAGGGAGGCCAACCAGCATATGAAAGACACAGGGCATCAAGGAATGAATACTGCACAATGAGGAGGAAGAACACCGAGAGATGCTTATAAAAACACTGTGGACAGAGAAAAAAAGACATTCCAAAATTTGTTCATAATTCACCAGGAACAAACTAACGGATAGAGAGCAGATAACCAGGATAAAAGACTCGAGGAATTCTCTGAGGATGAGGAAATGTTTGCGGAGATGACAAATACATTCAGAAATGTCTTTACAGGGAAGGATAATAATGCACCAGCAGACCAGCATGACCAAGCTGGGAGGGGAATGACGTTTTGGAAGGCATACGTAACTGACAGAAATGACGTAATCGAGCTATCAAAACAATCTAACCCAAGAAACGCCTTCACTCCTGACAAAGTCCGGCCGTGCGTGATGAGACACTGTGCTAGACCGGTCGCTCGATAACTCGTCACCCGATGAAGGGGTCGTTTCAAAGGTGTGGAAGACGGTAAATGATGTGCCAGTAACTAAAACAGGTGATCCGAAAACTGCACTGAAGCACGAGCCAGTTTCACGAACAAGCGTGGTTCATCAAACAATGGAAGAAGATAATCATACGGCAATCGAATACCTGCAAGGGAGAACCTGCCTAACTGACAGACAACATGATATCAAGGATAGTCGTTAAGACTTATGCGAAAGGCGCTCCATCTTAGGTCAAAGAGAGGGATGAACGGACTGATTTCTTGGACTGCTAGAAAGTCTTTGTACCCATCGCAAGTTGATAAAGGAGCTAAAACTACAGTAGGAATAAGGAGCAAACCCCTTCACTTGAAAGAAGCTTACATTAGTGAGAGGGAGCATATAACACAGGTAAGAGGCGCATCCTCGAAGTGGAATGGGGTTACAAGTGGCGTGCAGCAGGGCTTGGTCTTGGGTCCACCGATATTCTTGGTGTATGTAAACGATTCGGCTGATGGACTGGACTCGTACCTTAGCACATCTCCAGACGTTGTCGAGGTCATGAGAGAATGACGATAACTGGATCAGCCTATAGGAGTACGTGGAAAAATTCCAAACTTCGTCAGATAAATGGATGATTTCAATCCAAGTGTGTGTGTGCGGTAATGTGTTAGGGATAGGGAAAGAAAGCCTTAGTGCGATTATCACCAAGCCAGAAATAAACAACAGGGATCTGTATGCGACAGAGACAGTGCCATCTGTCGTTAGAGATACGCATTAGGAGAACAGTGAGAGGAAAACTGTCTTCTGGTAATCATAAGATTCGCATTCAAATATACAGACAAGGACATGTTCGGTAAGCCAATCATAACATAGATCAAAACTGGAATACTCCTCGCAGGTCTGGTAGCCACATCTAAATTTCAGATGCACAAATATGAATGAGAGGGCACAGAGAGGAGCAACTAAGATAGTACCTGACCTAAGAGAAAAGAGCTACAATGAGAGGATGAGGGCCACAAAGCTGTCCACCACAAAGGCGAGAAGAGAAAGGGAGGACCTGATAACAGCCTTCGAGTTCTTCAGAAAATGCAGCACCACATCAAAGAGTTAGCTAGAAAAGATGTTAAGAAGTACTGGTTTAATGCTAGGGTGATGGATGCATGGTATCAACTAACATATATAAAGAGTACACGCAGTCTAAAGGTTCAAAAGGGCACTTGACGACAAAGAAAGTTCAGGAGACGAGACTCCACGAGCGTACAACTCTCTCACGGCACTTCACGAACTGATAATTACACAGAGAGAGAAGAAAACTGATCTAAGTGAGAAACTGCACAGCTTTAAGGAAATGAGGTCATGTGTAACACACCTCTTTGATTTCTACGAGAGAGTGAACTCTGTTAGAGAAAAGGGAAGGATGGGTGGATTATTTGAATCAGAAAGCATTTACCACTCGCTGTACAGCAAAAGACGCTGATTGAAACGGTGGATCACCAGGAGGGAATAAAGAGTAAACTCCTTCAACTGACATAAGATTATCTCAGTGGAAGGGAACAAACAACTCATGTCTGAGGAACCGTCTCCAAAAGGGTTGATGTGACTAGCGGAGTGCCACAGGGTTCTGTTCTGTGACCATTCATCTTCCTGATCTATGTAAATCCCCTGCCTGAAGGTATGAACTCCTTCCTCATTACGTCTGCAGATGATGCAAAGGTCATGTGGGAGGAGGAAAGCGAACAGGACTTGTATTACCTTAAAAGAGGACTTAATGAGACTCCAAAGTTGGTCTGATACATGACTGATGAAATTCAACTGAGCAAAAGTAAAATAATCAGAATGAGGAAAAGTGAAAGAAGACCTAAAAGTGATTACTATTTTGCAGGAAATAAGCTTCAGGACTGAGTGCGAGAAGGACATGGGAGTCGACCAAGAGTGAGTGTGAGGACATGGGAGTCGACCAGTATTGTGTGTGAGAAGGACATGGGAGTCGAACCGGATTGTATGGAGAAGGACATAGGAGTCGACCAGGATTGAGTGTGAGAAGATATGGGAGTCGACCAGGATTGTGTGAGAAGGACATGGGAGTCGACCAGGACTGTGTGAGAAGAACATGGGAGTCGACCAGGATTGTGCGTGAGAAGGACATGAAAGTCGACCAGGATTGTGCGTGAGAAGGACATGGGAGTCGACCAGGATTGTGCGTGAGAAGGACATGGGAGTCGACCAGGATTGTGTGTGAGAATGACGTGGGAGTCGACCAGGACTACGTGTAAGAAAAATATGGGAGTCGACCAGGACTGCGTGTAAGAAGGATATGGGAGCTGACATCGTCCTGAACCTGTTGCCAGAGTCCCACACTAGGAAAATAGTTATGGAGACATTTTGTTTGTTGGCAAATATTAGCATAGCTTTCAAGTAATTGGATAAGGATATAATTAGCAAAGTGTTCATATCGTATATAAGGCCAAAACTAGAACATGCCTCACAAGTTGGGTGACGCAAGCACAATGATGCCCTGGTTCAGTCCAATGACAGCACGTCGACCCCAGTATACCACATGGCTCCAATTTACTCTATTTCTTGCACGCCTTTCACCCTCCTGTATGTTCAGGCCCCGATCACTCAAAATCTTTTTCACTCCATCCTTTCACCTCCACTTTGGTCTCCCACTTCTCCTAGTTCACACTACTTCTGACACATATATCCTCTTTGTCAATCTTTTCTCACTCATTCTCTCCATGTGACCAAACCATGTCAACACACCCTCTTCTGCTCTTTCAACCACACACTTTATATTATCACACATCTCTCTTACCCTTTCATTACTTACTCGATCAAACCACCTCACACCACATATTGTCCTCAAACATCTCATTTCCAACACATCCACCCCCCTCCGTACAACCCTATCTATAGCCCATGCCTCGCAACCATGTGACATTGTTGGAACTACAGTTCCTTCAAACATACCCATTCTTACTCTCCCGACATAACGTTCTCGCCTTCCACACATTCTTCAACGCTCCCAGAACCTTCTCCCCCTCCCCCACCCTGTGACTCACTTCCGCTTCCGTGGTTCCATCCGCTGCTAAATCCACTCCCAGGTATCTAAAACACTTCACTTCCTCCAGTTTTTCTCCAAACTTTACTCCCAATTAACTTGTCCCTCAACCCTACTGAACCTAATAATCTTGCTCGTATTCACATTTACTCTCAGCTTTCTTCTTTCACACACTCTACCAAACTCAGTCACCAACTTCTGCAATTTCTCACCCGAACCCGAATCATCCACCAGCGTTGTATCATATACATATATATATATATATATATATATATATATATATATATATATATATATATATATATATATATCATTCCTGGGGATAGGGGAGAAAGAATACTTCCCATGTATTCCCTGTATGTCGTAGAAGGTGACTAAAAGGGAAATGAGCAGGGGGCTGGAAATCCTCCTCTCTCGTTTTAGTTTTCCTAAAGGGGGAACAGAGGAGAGGTCAAGTGAGGATATTACCTCAAAGGCTCAGCCTTTTGTTCTCAACGCTACCTCGCTAACGCAGGAAATGGCGAATAGCATATATATATATATATATATATATATATATATATATATATATATATATATATATATATATATATATATATAGTGATACGGTAGAAAGAATACCGCCCACGTATTCCCTGCGTGTCACAGAAGGCAACTAAGTGGCGCAGGTGCCTGTGGAGGAAAATCCTTCCCTCCTGTATCACTTTTTAAAAGGAGTAGAGCATGGAGCCAAGTGTGGAATTTTCCCTCTAAGGCTCTGTCATCTGTTCTTGACTCTACCTCGCTCACTAAGGAAATGGCAAGCATATATATATATATATATATATATATATATATATATATATATATATATATATATATATATATATACATATATATATATATATATATATATATATATATATATATATATATATACACACAATGCACAACAAAACAAAAGAGTGTCAAGTATTTTCTGCCATTGTAAATGATATTTAATGTCTAGTTCTTTCAGCCAGGAGCATCGGTCTTGACAACATGTTTATGAAGACTGTGTTGATCGTTATCACTCTAATCACTCCCGGACACCCTTACACAACTGCTGTTATGACAGGCTGTTCCCACAGTCTTGTGTTTCATGTTATAATGGTTTACACTGCCGTTTTTAACCCCCCTTGAGCAACCCGGTACAACTCTCGGGCAAGACGGTACGAACCCAGGGTATGATGGCCTCTTAAGCCTTTGACCTTACCCTTAAGCGTCTGGTCAAAGGTCAGCGGCCATCATATCCTAGGGGTACACCGTCGTGCCCAAAGGTCGTACTGTAGTACTCAAGAAGTCAGGACGGTCGGCCATACTAATGTCATACTAGGTAGTGGATGGTGGCATATAGCCCTTCAGTACTTGTACACTCATTGATAACGGTGTTTCACGTTATCTGATGATCAACCTAAAACCTGACTGAATTAAACTGCACAATTGCTCCTACTCTGGTATGAGCCTTGACCTTTGCACCCATTACCATTACTAGTGAGGCCTTCAGGACAACTTATCTCTAACCCTTCCCAGGAAGAATTCTTTACTTTCTTCTAAGAAATAGAATTTACTCCAACTTTCAAGGAAAAACTTGTATTCGAAGAATGACGTTGGTCCCGAGACCAAGCCTGCGGCACGCCATTAGTTACCCGACCCACTTAAAAAAAGTCTCCGGCATGCCACTGGTTACCGAACCTACTTAGAAAAGGCTCGACAACGCAACTGGGCAACCAATCTACTTAGAAAGGGTTTCGGCAGGCCACTAATTACCCCACACACTTAGAAACGGCTCCATTGACATAGCTTCTCTTACTCCCATATACTTCTGGTTGCCCTTCAGCGGCACAACCCTACTCTGCTCTGCAGTAATCACGGTGACCTCCCTCCCTGCCTCCCCTGCAACGGGATAAGTCCTCCTGGGCCAAGACCTCCTCCCCTTCACCCACCTCGGTACACTGGTCCGTCCCCGGGGACAACTCCCACTACCCAGGCTACTGCCCCGACCCCCGGCTCACTGCCTCTTCCCCCCGTCCCGACCCTCCCCCGCACGACCTTCCGAGTTCAAGGCCACAGCGAGTGCCGGCGCCGGGCAGCCCGCTTCACATTCCACGCAGGTCAAAGGTTAAAATGCCATCCCAAAGTTGCAGCATACACAATTTAAGACGTGTTCTGATTTTCATGATATCATTACGATTCCCAGTAATTTAGCAAGGGGATGTTTCTTGTTCAGGTATTCATACAAACATACGGGCACAGACTACGAAAGTAACACCTGAGGAGACCCCGTCTCAAGCAGCAGCAGCCTGCTCGACGCACAACCAAGCAAAGGAGGAATCAGTAGCCCCGTATAAACGTAGAGACGACCCACGCGGATTGATGCAAATCACAGCACCACTCCACCGTCTAGACGGAACTGAGAGGCTTCTATCAAGTGGAAGAGCAGGCTTGGTGACGTCTACCTCCCTCTAGCGTACCCCTTGTCTTCATAGTGACGTTTACCTCCCTCTAACGTACCCCTTGTGTGCTTGATGACGTCTATCTACCCCTAACGTACCAATTGTGTTCTTGGTGAACCCTACCTCCCTCTAACGTACCCCTTGTGTGCTTGGTGACGTCTACCTCCCTCTAACGTACCCCTTGTGTGCTTGGTGACGTTTACATCCCTCTAGCGTACCCCTTGTGTTCATAGTGACGTTTACCTCCCTCTAGCGTACCCCTTGTGTAGATGGTGACGTCTACCTCCCCCTAACGTACCCCTTGTGTGCTTGGTGACGTCTACCTCCCTCTAACGTACCCTTTGTGTGCTTGGTGACGTTTGCTTCCCTTTAACGTACCCCTTGTGTGCTTGGTGACGTCTACCTCCCTCTAAACGTACCCCTTGTGTACCTGGTGATGACGTCAACCTCCTTAACGTACCCCCTTGTGTTTCTGATGGACAGCTACCTCCCTCTAACGTACCCCTTGTGTTCTTGGTGACGTCTACCTCCCTCTAACGTACCCTTGTGTTCCTGGTGACGTCTACCTCCCTCTAACGTACCCCTTGTGTTCTTGATGACATCTACCTCCCTCTAACGTACCCCTTGTGTTCTTGGTGACGTCTACCTCCCTCTAGCGTACCCCTTGTGTGCTTGGTGACGTCTACCTCCCTCTAACGTACCCCTTGTGTTCCTGGTGACGTCTACCTCCCTCTAACGTACCCTTTGTGTTCTTGGTGACGTCTACCTCCCTCTACCGTACCCCTGGTGTTCTTGGTGATGTCTACCTCCCTCTAACGTACCCCTTGAGTGCTTGGTGATGTCTACCTCCCTCCCTCTAACGTACCCCCTGTGTCCTTGGTGACGTCTACCCCCCTGTAGTGCACCCCCTGCGTGCTCGAGTATCATGTGTAAATGTGAATTATATGTGGACATGTTGCATGTGCGCTTGTGTACCATGTGTAGACGTATACCATATGTGCCTGTGTACCATATGTGAACGTGTACTGTGTGAGTCCTGTGTACTATGTGTGGACGTGTACATGTGCGCCTGTGTACCATGCGTGGAGGCGTAAATTGTACACTTGTGTGCCAGGTGCGGTCATTCAGCTTACATGAATGTGTATCTTGCGTGCCTGCGTGCCATGTGTGGACGTGTACCACGTGTACCTGTGCATTATGTGTGAACAGGTACATGTGCACCTGTGTACCATGTGTGAACCATTACCATGTGAGCCTGTGTAACATGTGTACCTTTGCACTACGTGTAGCAGTATACCAGGTGAGCCTGTATACCAAGTATGGACGGTGCACCAATGTGCCAGTGTACCGCATGTGGGGGTGTACCGTGTGTAGACGCGTGCCGTGTACCATGTGTGAAGGTGCACCATGCGCGGGTGTACCGTGTGCGGAGCTGCACCGTAGGTACAGACGCGGCCGAGCCACGGACACGTAACACGTCCAGCCATCAAGGGACAGGGAGTGAGCCCGGGCGGGTGCCGTGGTCCCCTGGTCTGGCGAGGGAGGTGGAGGAGGAGCAGTACAACACCACAGCGGGGTGATGAAAGCATCTCACTAAGATTCCTGCAGCGCACGGGGCACGCTTCTACCCATGATCACCATTACCGATACATCATACAGAATATTTAATAGCTGCACGCCTGACTGATCAAGCGAGACCCTGCATATCAGTGCTATCTGTTGGCCGCATGCACAACTACCGATGCCCAACCCCTGCCTCCTCCTCCTCCTCCTCCTCCTCCTTTCCCTTGACCACCACAGTGCGACGGTGCGTACCCTTGAGCACGACGGTGCGTACCCTTGAGCACGACGGTGCGTACCCTTGAGCATGACGGTGCGTACCCTTGAGCATGACGATGCGTACCCTTGAGCACGACGGTGCGTACCCTTGAGCATGACGGTGCGTACCCTTGAGCACGACGGTGCGTACCCTTGAGCACGACGGTGCGTACCCTTGAGCACGACGGTGCGTACCCTTGAGAACGACGGTGCGTACCCTTGAGCATGACGGTGCGTACCCTTGAGCATGACGATGCGTACCCTTGAGCACGACGGTGCGTACCCTTGAGCATGACGGTGCGTACCCTTGAGCACGACGGTGCGTACCCTTGAGCACGACGGTGCGTACCCTTGAGCACGACGATGCGTACCCTTGAGTACGACGGTGCGTACCCTTGAGTACGACGGTGCGTACCCTTGAGCACGACGGTGCGTACCCTTGAGTACGACGGTGCGTACCCTTGAGCACGACGGTGCGTACCCTTGAGCACGACGATGCGTACCCTTGAGCACGACGATGCGTACCCTTGAGCACGACGGTGCGTACCCTTGAGCACGACGGTGCGTACCCTTGAGTACGACGGTGCGTACCCTTGAGCATGACGGTGCGTACCCTTGAGCACGACGATGCGTACCCTTGAGTACGACGGTGCGTACCCTTGAGTACGACGGTGCGTACCCTTGAGCACGACGATGCGTACCCTTGAGCACGACGGTGCGTACCCTTGAGCACGACGATGCGTACCCTTGAGCACGACGGTGCGTACCCTTGAGCACGACGATGCGTACCCTTGAGCACGACGATGCGTACCCTTGAGCACGACGGTGCGTACCCTTGAGCACGACGGTGCGTACCCTTGAGCACGACGGTGCGTACCCTTGAGCACGACGATGCGTACCCTTGAGCACGACGATGCGTACCCTTGAGCACGACGGTGTGTACCCTTGAGCATGGGTGGGAAACCCCGAAGAAAAATGGTACACAGCCCTACCCCCCCGCAGGTGTAATGACTGTGCGCCTCCTTAGCATGACGGCATAACCCCTGAGAATGACTGTGCGACCCTTAACCATGACGATGCAACCCCTGAGAACAATCATAAGACCCCTGAACATGAGTGTACGACCATTAAGCATGACGCTACGACCCCTGAGCATGATATGTTACTTGACCACAAGAGTACGACCCTTGAGCATGACTGTGCCAACCTTGAACACGTTCGTACGACTCCCTGAGCATGACTACGGGATCTATAAGCACGACAGTACGACCCTTGAGCATGACCACGGGATCTTTAAGCACGACAGTACGACCCTTGAGCATGACCATACGATATCTAAGCACGACAGTACGACCCTTGAGCATGACCATACGATATCTAAGCACGACAGTACGACCCTTGAGCATGACCATACGATATCTAAGCACGACAGTACGGCCCTTCAGCATAATCATATGATCTACAAGTACGACAGTACGACCCTTAAGCATAACCATATGATCTACAAGCACGACAGTACGACCCTTAAGCATGACCATACGATATCTAAGCACGACAGAAGGACCCTTCAGCATGACCATACGATATCTAAGCACGACAGTACGACCCTTGAGCATGACCATATGATCTACAAGCACGACAGTACGACCCTTGAGCATGACCATATGATCTACAAGCACGACAGTACGACCTCCTGAGCATGAGTGTAGGATCTCTGAGCACGACGGGAAAACCCTTTGGCACAATTGTCCGACACGTGAACCCGACGGTCAGCCCGGCTCAAACACAAGACAAAACTAATCCTTGAACATGACTGTTCCTCCCTCGTGTGTGAGGGTCGGGCCATCTTGCAGAAGGGATAAAACCAACGTACGTGTTCATTTAATACACCTTCAGAGGTGTCATGAGGTGTGTGTGTGTGTGTGTGTGTGTGTGTGTGTGTGTGTGTTCATTCATCTACGTGGCAAGTGTATCATCCATGTTCTCTGAGAATATATATATTTCCAGAGTTATGGAGAGTCTTTTAGGCGGCCGTTAAGCGGATCACGAGAGGGACATAACTATGCATTACAAATCTCGGTCGCTCGCGCACACTCACAAGCAGGCCGGCCATAAGAACAGAAGAAAAAAAAAAAGAGCAATATTAGCCCGGCCAAAGGCCCCCTCCCCCTCATGCATGTGATGAAGGGAGGAATTTGGCCATTATGATTTCTATCGTAAAGATGATGGGCATTGCGCACCATTTTTACCTGGAAAGCTAATGGACTGGTCGAAAACTTTTGCGCAGTTGCTGACATTGATGTAGAGATCGTGGTGCTCTCTCTCTCTCTCTCTCTCTCTCTCTCTCTCTCTCTCTCTCTCTCTCTCTCTCTCTCTCTCTCTCATGGCAAAATATCGCCGTAGGAAGCTGTCCTACGTCTCTCTCTCTCTCTCTCTCTCTCTCTCTCTCTCTCTCTCTCTCTCTCTCTCTCTCTCTCTCTCTCTCTCTCTCCAGTGATCGCTAAGTCCTTTGGCAAAGTATTGAGGTAAGTACACGTAAGTACTCTCTCTCTCTCTCTCTCTCTCTCTCTCTCTCTCTCTGAGGATGGCTCAAGCCCCCTAGTGCAGGGAGGGACCCCTGGCTGAGGTCCGCAGCCAGGCCCCCTGATCCCGTGCACAGGTTTGCGTTTTCCAGCTTGGCCTCCTACGATGCTGAGCCGGGCAGTTCGCCCGGGTCCAGCAGTCAGTACTGGCCAATCCCCTGGCCAGGGGGAGTTATCCTCTCCCACGGCGACAGGTCTACCGAGAATTCACTCTGTTCAGCGTGGCGGACGTGCGATAATAACCATTACCTAAAATGTGACCCTGGGATGGCGATGCTTTCAACGGCTACCCTCCACACACACACACACACACACACAGGTGCTGCCCGGGGAAGTGACCGCAGCTCCCATCTAAGACTTTCTTTAACTGGAGGGGGTCAACTTTGACATTTCCCCTTTCCTGGCTGCCTTGCCTGCCCTTCCGAGAGCAAAGCAAACACTTTCTCTCCGGGAAAAACATACTTTCGTTAACTTCACTTTGCGTGAAAGCCATGGCGGGCCGTCCGTGGAAAGCATTTCTAAAACGAAGCTTTCGAACGAGACCTTCCGTGTTTCCAGGCCAGACCACGATCACAATCATCCGTGTTGACGCTTTGGTGCGTCTGACCTGACGCTTTTTTAATGCGTTACCAACGCTTTGTTTTCCAGTATTTGCATTCCTGACGTCACGCGCGTAATGAGAAAGGTCTCAGGGCAAACTATCGCGACTTCATCTAACGTGGAGACGAGGTTTTTGAATGCAAAAGTCGCAATTAAACGGAGGAGAATCCCCGAAACATTATGCATTTATGATCTAAATACATTTTCCAAAGGTTACACACTACCCTTCAGTGAAAGCAGCACCAATCTTACAATAGAAAATTCAACCTGGGGAAATACAAGAATCAAACCTTCATCCAATGTGGACAGAACAAGAAAGTATTACCTCATTAAAATTCCCGCTCCTGGCCAGGCTATCGCTTACCCACTGGCAAAGAGCAGCCATTGTTAAGGGATTTGTAATTCCAAACTATTGCAGTGAGCTTTTAATTGCCTCTCCCCACACACAGTATCAGGTACGAGGATGAAAAAAAGCGGGTTGAAACCAACCGCTTGAGGACCAGAGATATAGCTGCTGGACGTAATAGATTTTAATAAAGTGTTAAAAGTTGAGCATGAATGCGTTTTCACCACAGAAATCCACACTTTCCACTGGCAAAAAATTAATGAATATATATATATATATATATATATATATATATATATATATATATATATATATATATATATTTTTTTCATACTATTCTCTATTTCCCGCGATAGCGAGGTAGCGTTAAGAACAGAGGACTGGGCCTTTGAGGGAATATCCTCACCTGGCCCTCTTCTCTGTTCCTTCTTTTGAAAAAAAAAAAAAAAAACGAGAGGGGAGGATTTCCAGCCCCCCGCTCCCTTCCCTTTTAGTCGCCTTCTACGACACGCAGGGAATACGTGGGAATACGTGGGAAGTATTCTTTCTCCCCTATCCCCTATATATATATATATATATATATATATATATATATATATATATATATATATATATATATATATAGGGAGAATAAAAAGATGTTCTGGAAGGAGGTAAATAAAGTGCGTAAGACAAGGGAGCAAATGGG
>NC_092240.1:31137542-31197542 GCF_036320965.1 Panulirus ornatus
CACAGCAATTACGAGCGCCCTGAGCTTCGATTCCCCGCATAACCAAACACGAATCTATATGTTCTCTAACCATACGATCGCGTCGTGACATCCCGCTCTGGTAACCATGGCCGGTTTCGTGTCCTCAGTTTTCTGGCAGGTAGATGATGATGGTGGAATTCAACCTCAGCCTTACATGGGTCTTAAGTGGAGAGATCTGCATGCTAAATCTATACGCGCAAGCGACAGTCAGATGTTATCTGTTCGCTGGCCAGAGTACTGGTTCACCTGTCATCCTCATCACGACGCATGTTGTCTCCTGGAGTCTGAGGGTACGACCCTTGGGTAGACTGGCCAGGCCTTTGACCTGACGCTTAAAAGGATGCGTCATGGTTCACGCCGTCAAGCCCATGGGTCAAACCCGTCGTGCTCAATGGCCTGCACTGGTGTGGTCAGAGGGCGTACATCCATCGTACTGAAGGAGTCATACAGTCGTGCGCGTAGAGGCATACCGTTGTGCTCGAAGGGTCGTACCGTCATGCTCCGAAGGGTCGTAGGGTCGGGCATAAAGGGTTTTAATTTCGTGCTCAAGGGTCGCAATATCGATCACAAAAAGGTCGCATCGTCGTGCTCAAGGGTCGCACCGTCGAGCTCAAGGGTTGCACCGTCGAGCTCAAGGGTCGTAGTGATCTTTATGCCCCAGAGGTTAATGACCTTTCCAGCGGAGGACAACACCACACCGAGAACTGATTTACCTGAAAAAAAAAAAAAGAAATATGCAATTTCTGTATGACTATAGTTGGATCTCGGTCAATTTTCTCCGAAGGTGCGGTGGGAGGTAGTTTTACACAACAACCCTCCCGGTCATATAACCAACGGTGCTAGCCTTCACTTTACGAGTCTCATCTCTTTTTTCTTTTTCTTTTTTTTTTACCACACCAGTCTAGCAGTAATCATGATGATGCCCACGTTCTGCAAACTACGTCAGCAAAATGTTAACGCTGAAAACGCGCTATGCGGAGTTACCTGCTGTAATGCTAACTATAGCTTCCAGAAGAACATTTAGTAACATCAGAGAGGGGAAATTCCATCAACAAAGATTACAGAATTAATAACGTTATCAAATACACACACACACACACACACACACACACACATACACACACACATATACGTTGGAGTATACAATCAGGACAAAAGTCAACATCAAGGCCAGGCCTTAATTGAAACAGAAAGAGCTTCATGAAAGGGAAAAAGAAGAGACATGGGGAAAGTATCTAAAAATTTTGAGGGATATGAAAATCTGTCTTTTTAAAAGTGCCAGGTTATGGGGAAGACGTGAGAGCACAGAGAGTTCTAAAGTTTCGAGGTGTAGAGAAAGAAACAGTTATCAAAACAGCCCACCCTTGAGTTACCAACGGCTACACAGTAATCATGTGACGCAGCAGCTTGCCGAGTATTGCGTGGTCCAGCTAGTGGTGGGAGCACACAAGCAGCCAGCTCTCGGGAGCAAACACTAAGTAATACCTATAGAAGAGGGAAAGTGAACCAGCACTGCGGCGTAGGGCAAGCAGGTAGTTCTGATGTTAGCCTGAGAAAGCTGGTAAGTCGAACCACTTTCGGCTCAACTCTGTCAAGGAAGGATGCACAGCTAGATCCATTACAGATGTGAGAGCAGCACTTCATACAAAGATGGAGCAATCCTTCGTATAAATGGAGCAACTGACCGGAAAAAAAGAAATTTCGAGATCTATAGAGGACTCCGTTTCTTATAGGCAGATTTATATATCTCTATCATGTGAGGTTTCTAGGAAAGTATGCACGTTGCAGTAATAGTAAGTATGTTTACCGAGTCAAGAGGTGGAATTGCAGAACTGTCAAAGGCGAGCGGAAAGTTGTGAAGAATTTTTGATAGAGAGATGGGCAGAAACTGGATCATTAAGAAATCAAACTTAATTAGATTCAGTCTATCCCACAGAGATAAACTGTCCAAGTCCGACCAATAACTACGGAAACGACTGGCCAAAGAAGAAGCTAAATATGAGGGACTAAAGTAAGGGAGGGGAACCAAAAGAGGGGCGCTCAGATATGAGACCCCAATGCCGCACAGTCAAAATCTTTGTATATATAAAGGAAAACTACAATGAATTCCCCAGGATCTTTCACGGATGATGACCAGACACTAGTAACATAAAAAAGAATATCACCTGCGGATCTCGCCGTACGGAAGCCATACTGATTGATCAGACAAGACCGACACTCAACATATCTGTGGATATGTGAGTTGAGGATGGATCCAAAGACATTGGAAATAGTAGATGTCAAAGCAACAGGACAACGTGTGGAGGGGTAAGAACGATCACCATTCTAAAGAGATTTGGATGTACCAACACGTGCTAAAAAGAAGGAAAAGTTCTGAGTTTCACACAGAAAAGGAACAGACGAGGAAGCTCGAAGGCACACACTTTCAGTACTTGGTAATGGATGCCATCAGGTCCATAAGTTTTGCTCGAGTCCAGAGAAAAAAAAAAATCGCTTTTTAGAAGATCCTGCAGCTAAAGGTTGCGCTACTTCCAGAAGCTGGAAAAAGCAGACTCCTTTGGAATGATAAGTTCTTTGACGACTGTACTACCAATAATACGGCCTCGTCAAAGGTGAATTTTTCACTTGCTGTGTAACCTCTTGCAGGTGGAGCCCAACAATTCACACACACACACACGCGCGCGCACACACACACACACACACACACACACACACACACACACACATATATATATATATATATATATATATATATATATATATATATATATATATATATATATATATATATATATATATATATATATATTTTTTTTTTTTTTTTTCTTTTTTTTTTATACTTTGTCGCTGTCTCCCGCGTTTGCGAGGTAGCGCAAGGAAACAGACGAAAGAAATGGCCCCCCTCCCCCATACACATGTATATACATACGTCCACACACGCAAATATACATACCTACACAGCTTTCCATGGTTTACCCCAGACGCTTCACAAGCCTTGCTTCAATCCACTGACAGCACGTCAACCCCGGTATACCACATCGCTCCAATTCACTCTATTCCTTGCCCTCCTTTCACCCTCCTGCATGTTCAGGCCCCGATCACACAAAATCTTTTTCACTCCATCTTTCCACCTCCAATTTGGTCTCCCTCTTCTCCTTGTTCCCTCCACCTCTGACACATATATCCTCTTGGTCAATCTTTCCTCACTCATCCTCTCCATGTGCCCAAACCACTTCAAAACACCCTCTTCTGCTCTCTCAACCACGCTCTTTTTATTTCCACACATCTCTCTTACCCTTACGTTACTCACTCGATCAAACCACCTCACACCACACATTGTCCTCAAACATCTCATTTCCAGCACATCCATCCTCCTGCGCACAACTCTATCCATAGCCCACGCCTCGCAACCATACAACATTGTTGGAACCACTATTCCTTCAAACATACCCATTTTCGCTTTCCGAGATAATGTTCTCGACTTACACACATTCTTCAAGGCCCCCAGGATTTTCGCCCCCTCCCCCACCCTATGATCCACTTCCGCTTCCATGGTTCCATCCGCTGCCAGATCCACTCCCAGATATCTAAAACACTTCACTTCCTCCAGTTTTTCTCCATTCAAACTCACCTCCCAATTGACTTGACCCTCAACCCTACTGTACCTAATAACCTTGCTCTTATTCACATTTACTCTTAACTTTCTTCTTCCACACACTTTTCCAAACTCAGTCACCAGCTTCTGCAGTTTCTCACATGAATCAGCCACCAGCGCTGTATCATCAGCGAACAACAACTGACTCACTTCCCAAGCTCTCTCATCCCCAACAGACTTCATACTTGCCCCTCTTTCCAAAACTCTTGCATTTACCTCCCTAACAACCCCATCCATAAACAAATTAAACAACCATGGAGACATCACACACCCCTGCCGCAAACCTACATTCACTGAGAACCAATCACTTTCCTCTCTTCCTACACGTACACATGCCTTACATCCTCGATAAAAACTTTTCACTGCTTCTAACAACTTTCCTCCCACACCATATATTCTTAATACCTTCCACAGAGCATCTCAATCAACTCTATCATATGCCTTCTCCAGATTCATAAATGCTACATACAAATCCATTTGCTTTTCTAAGTATTTCTCACATACATTCTTCAAAGCAAACACCTGATCCTCACATCCTCTACCACTTCTGAAACCACACTCTCTCTCTCTCTCTCTCTCTGTCTCTCTCTCTCTCTCTCTCTCTCTCTCTCTCTCTCTCTCTATATATATATATATATATATATATATATATATATATATATATATAGAGAGAGAGAGAGAGAGAGAGAGAGAGAGAGAGAGAGAGATGCTCTGTGGAAGGTATTAAGAATATATGGTGTGGGAGGCAAGTTGTTAGAAACAGTGAAAAGTTTTTATCGAGGATGTAAGGCATGTGTACGTGTAGGAAGAGAGGAAAGTGATTGGTTCTCAGTGAATGTAGGTTTGCGGCAGGGGTGTGTGATGTCTCCATGGTTGTTTAATTTGTTTATGGATGGGGTTGTTAGGGAGGTGAATGCAAGAGTTTTGGAAAGAGGGGCAAGCATGAAGTCTGTTGGGGATGAGAGAGCTTGGGAAGTGAGTCAGTTGTTGTTCGCTGATGATACAGCGCTGGTGGCTGATTCATGTGAGAAACTGCAGAAACTGGTGACTGAGTTTGGTAAAGTGTGTGAAAGGAGAAAGTTAAGAGTAAATGTGAATAAGAGCAAGGTTATTAGGTACAGTAGGGTTGAGGGTCAAGTCAATTGGGAGGTGAGTTTGAATGGAGAAAAACTGGAGGAAGTGAAGTCTTTTAGATATCTGGGAGTGGATCTGGCAGCGGATGGAACCATGGAAGCGGAAGTGGATCATACGGTGGGGGAGGGGGCGAAAATTCTGGGAGCCTTGAAGAATGTGTGGAAGTCGAGAACATTATCTCGGAAAGCAAAAATGGGTATGTTTGAAGGAATAGTGGTTCCAACAATGTTGTATGGTTGCGAGGCGTGGGCTATGGATAGAGTTGTGCGCAGGAGGATGGATGTACTGGAAATGAGATGTTTGAGGACAATGTGTGGTGTGTGGTGGTTTGATCGAGTAAGTAACGTAAGGGTAAGAGAGATGTGTGGAAATAAAAAGAGCGTGGTTGAGAGAGCAGAAGAGGGTGTTTTGAAATGGTTTGGGCACATGGAGAGAATGAGTGAGGAAAGATTGACCAAGAGGATATATGTGTCGGAGGTGGAGGGAACGAGGAGAAGAGGGAGACCAAATTGGAGGTGGAAAGATGGAGTGAAAAAGATTTTGTGTGATCGGGGCCTGAACATGCAGGAGGGTGAAAGGAGGGCAAGGAATAGAGTGAATTGGAGCGATGTGGTATACCGGGGTTGACGTGCTGTCAGTGGATTGAATCAGGGCATGTGAAGCGTCTGGGGTAAACCATGGAAAGCTGTGTAGGTATGTATATTTGCGTGTGTGGACGTATGTATATACATGTGTATGGGGGTGGGTTGGGCCATTTCTTTCGTCTGTTTCCTTGCGCTACCTCGCAAACGCGGGAGACAGCGACAAAGTATAATAAAATAATAAATAAAATAATATATATATATATATATATATATATATATATATATATATATATATATATATATATATATATATATATATTGGAAAGGATCACAATTTTGCGCGTGATCAAGATATTCACATGCCTTGATTCAATCCACTGACAGCACGTCAACCCCGGTACACCACATCGCTCCAATTCACTCTATTCCTTGCCCTCCTTTCACCCTCCTGCATGTTCAGGCCCCGATCACACAAAATCTTTTTCACTCCATCTTTCCACCTCCAATTTGGTCTCCCTCTTCTCCTTGTTCCCTCCACCTCCGACACATATATCCTCTTGGTCAATCTTTCCTCACTCATCCTCTCCATGTGCCCAAACCACTTCAAAACACCCTCTTCTGCTCTCTCAACCAGGCTCTTTTTATTTCCACACATCTCTCTTACCCTTACGTTACTCACTCGATCAAACCACCTCACACCACACATTGTCCTCAAACATCTCATTTCCAGCACATCCATCCTCCTGCGCACAACTCTATCCATAGCCCACGCCTCGCAACCATACAACATTGTTGGAACCACTATTCCTTCAAACATACCCATTTTTCGCTTTCCGAGATAATGTTCTCGACTTACACACATTCTTCAAGGCCCCCAGGATTTTCTCCCCCTCCCCCACCCTATGATCCACTTCCGCTTCCATGGTTCCATCCGCTGCCAGATCCACTCCCAGATATCTAAAACACTTCACTTCCTCCAGTTTTTCTCCATTCAAACTCACCTCCCAATTGACTTGACCCTCAACCCTACTGTACCTAATAACCTTGCTCTTATTCACATTTACTCTTAACTTTCTTCTTCCACACACTTTACCAAACTCAGTCACCAGCTTCTGCAGTTTCTCACATGAATCAGCCACCAGCGCTGTATCATCAGCGAACAACAACTGACTCACTTCCCAAGCTCTCTCATCCCCAACAGACTTCATACTTGCCCCTCTTTCCAAAACTCTTGCATTTACCTCCCTAACAACCCCATCCATAAACAAATTAAACAACCATGGAGACATCACACACCCCTGCCGCAAACCTACATTCACTGAGAACCAATCACTTTCCTCTCTTCCTACACGTACACATGCCTTACATCCTCGATAAAAACTTTTCACTGCTTCTAACAACTTTCCTCCCACACCATATATTCTTAACACCTTCCACAGAGCATCTCTATCAACTCTATCATATGCCTTCTCCAGATCCATAAATGCTACATACAAATCCATTTGCTTTTCTAAGTATTTCTCACATACATTCTTCAAAGCAAACACCTGATCCACACATCCTCTACCATTTCTGAAACCACACTCTCTCTCTCTCTCTCTCTCTCTCTCTCTCTCTCTCTCTCTCTATATATATATATATATATATATAATATATATAGTATATATATATATATATAGAGAGAGAGAGAGAGAGAGAGAGAGAGAGAGAGAGAGAGAGAGAGAGAGAGAGAGAGAGAGAGAGAGAGAAAGAGAGAGCGAGAGAGAGAGAGAGAGAGAGAGAGAGAGAGAGAGAGAGAGAGAGAGAGAGAGAGAGAGAGAGAGAGAGAGAGATGCTCTGTGGAAGGTATTAAGAATATATGGTGTGGGAGGCAAGTTGTTAGAAACAGTGAAAAGTTTTTATCGAGGATGTAAGGCATGTGTACGTGTAGGAAGAGAGGAAAGTGATTGGTTCTCAGTGAATGTAGGTTTGCGGCAGGGGTGTGTGATGTCTCCATGGTTGTTTAATTTGTTTATGGATGGGGTTGTTAGGGAGGTGAATGCAAGAGTTTTGGAAAGAGGGGCAAGCATGAAGTCTGTTGGGGATGAGAGAGCTTGGGAAGTGAGTCAGTTGTTGTTCGCTGATGATACAGCGCTGGTGGCTGATTCATGTGAGAAACTGCAGAAACTGGTGACTGAGTTTGGTAAAGTGTGTGAAAGGAGAAAGTTAAGAGTAAATGTGAATAAGAGCAAGGTTATTAGGTACAGTAGGGTTGAGGGTCAAGTCAATTGGGAGGTGAGTTTGAATGGAGAAAAACTGGAGGAAGTGAAGTGTTTTAGATATCTGGGAGTGGATCTGGCAGCGGATGGAACCATGGAAGCGGAAGTGGATCATACGGTGGGGGAGGGGGCGAAAATTCTGGGAGCCTTGAAGAATGTGTGGAAGTCGAGAACATTATCTCGGAAAGCAAAAATGGGTATGTTTGAAGGAATAGTGGTTCCAACAATGTTGTATGGTTGCGAGGCGTGGGCTATGGATAGAGTTGTGCGCAGGAGGATGGATGTACTGGAAATGAGATGTTTGAGGACAATGTGTGGTGTGTGGTGGTTTGATCGAGTAAGTAACGTAAGGGTAAGAGAGAAGTGTGGAAATAAAAAGAGCGTGGTTGAGAGAGCAGAAGAGGGTGTTTTGAAATGATTTGGGCACATGGAGAGAATGAGTGAGGAAAGATTGACCAAGAGGATATATGTGTCGGAGGTGGAGGGAACGAGGAGAAGAGGGAGACCAAATTGGAGGTGGAAAGATGGAGTGAAAAAGATTTTGTGTGATCGGGGCCTGAACATGCAGGAGGGTGAAAGGAGGGCAAGGAATAGAGTGAATTGGAGCGATGTGGTATACCGGGGTTGACGTATATATAATTTTTCTATAATACTCTGTCGTTGTCTCCCGCGTTAGCGAGGTAGCGCAAGGAAAGACAAAAGAATGGCCCAACCCACTCACATACACATACATATTCCTACGAGTCCACAGGGAAAATGAAACACGATAAGTTCCCAAGCGCACCTGGGAACTTATCGTGTTTCATTTTCCCCGTGGACTCAGGAATATCTTGATCACGCGCAAAATTGTGATCCTTTCCGAGACATACATATACATAAACGCCCACACACGCACATATACATACCTATACATTTCAACGTATACATACATATACATACACAGACCTATTCATATATACACATGTACATATTCATATATGCTGCCTTCATCCATTCCTGCCGTCATCCCGCCACACATGAAATGCACATATACATACCTATATATTTCAACGTTTACATGCATATACATACACAGACATATACATATATACATATACATATTCATACATACTGCCTTCATCCATTCCCGCCACCACCCCGCCACACACGGATATACACTCCAGATATCTAAAACACTTCACTTCCTCCAGTTTTTCTCCATTCAAACTTACCTCCCAATTGACTTGTCCTTCAACCCTACTGAACCTAATAACCTTGCTCTTATTCACATTTACTCTCAGCTTCTTCTTTCAAACACCCCACCAAACTCAGTCACCAATTTCTGCAGTTCTAACCCGAATCAGCCACCAGCGATGTATTACCAGCGAACAACAACTGACTCACTTCTCAAGCCCCTTCATCCACAACAGACGGCATACTTGCCCCTCTCTCAAAAACTCTTGCATTCACCTCCCTAACAACCCCATCCATAAACAAATTAAATAACCACGGAGACCATCATGCACCCCTGCTGCAAACCGACATTCACTAGGAACCAATCACTTTTCTCTCTTCCTACCCGTACACATGCCTTACATCCATGGTGACAACTTTTCACTGTTTCTAGCAACTTACCTCCCAAACCGTATACTCTTAATACCTTACACAGAGCATCCCTATCAACTTTATCATATGCCTTCTCCAGATCCATAAATGCTACATATAAATCCATCTGTTTTTATAAGTATTTCTTACATACATTCTTCAAAGCAAACACCTGATCCACACATCCTCTACCACTTCGGAAACCACACTGCTCTTCCCCAATCTGATGCTCTGTACATGCCTTGACCCTCTCAATCAACACCCTCTCATACTATTTCCCAGGAATACTAAACAAACTTATACCTCTGTAATTTGAACACTCACCTTTATCCCCTTTGCCTTTGTACAATGGCACTATGCATGCATTCCCCCAATCCTCAGGCACTTTTCCATGAGCCATACATACAATGAACATCCTCACCAACCAGTCAACAACAAAGCCAACCCCTTTTTTAATAAATTCCACAGCAATACCATCCAAACCCGCCGCCTTGCAGGCTTTCATCTTCCGCAAAGCTTTCACTACCTCTTCTCTGTTTACTAAATCATCCTCTCTGGCCCTCTCACTTCGCACACCACCTCGACCACAACATCCTATATCTGTCACTCTATCATCAAACACATTCAACAAACCTTCAAAATACTCACTCCATCTCCCGCTCACTCCACCTTTACCTGTTATTACCTCCCCATTTGCCCCCTTCACTGAAGTTCCAATTTTTCTCTTGTCTTACGCACTTTATTTACCTCCTTCCAAAACATCTTCATATTCTCCCCAAAATTTAATGACAATCTCTCATCCCAACTCTCATTTGCCCTCATTTTTACCTCTCGCACCTTTCTCTTGACATCTTGCCTCTTTCTTTTATACATCTCCCAGTCATTTGCACTATTTCCCTACGAAAATCGTCCAAATGCCTCTCTCTACTCTTTCACTAACAATCTTACTTCTTCATCCCACCACTCACTACTCTTTCTAATCTGCGCACTTCCCATCTTTCTCATGCCAAAGCATCTTCTGCGGAAGCCATCACTGCTTCCCTAAATACATCCCATTCCTCCCCCAATTCCCTTACGTCATTTGCTCTCACCTTTTTCCATTCTGCACTCAATCTCTCCTAGTACTTCCTCACACAAGTCTCCTTTCCAAGCTCACTTATTCTCACCACTCTCTTCACACCCCAACATTCTTTCTTCTTTTCTGAAAACCCCCACAAATCTTCACCTTCGCCTCCACAAGATAATGATCAGACATCCCTCCAGTTGCACCTCTCAGCACATGAACATCCAAAAGTCTCTTTCACACGCCTATCAATCAACACGTAATCCAATAATGCTCTCTGGCCATCTCTCCTACTTACATACGTATACTTATGTATATCTCTCTCTTTAAACCAGGTATTCCCAATCACCAGTCCTTTTTCAGCACACAAATCTACAAGCCCTTCACCATTTCCATTTACAACACTAAACACCCCGTGTATATCAATCATACCCTCAACTGCCACATTACTCACCTTTGCATTCAAATCACCCATCGATATAACAACGTCTCGTTCATCAAAGCTGCTAACACGCTTACTCAGCTGATCCCAAAACACTTGCCTCCCATGATCTTTCTTCTCATAACCAGGTGCACAAGCACCAATAATCACCTATCTCTCTCCATCCACTTTCAGTTTTATCCATACCAATCCAGAGTCTTTTTTCTTACACTCTATCACATACTCCCACAACTCCTGCTTCAGTAGTGCTACTCCTTCCTTTGCTCTTGTCCTCTCACCAACCCCTGACTTTACTCCCAAGACATTCCTAAATTACCTATCTCTCCTTTTTTCTCATCTTGGTTACATCAACACACATTCAGACACCTCAATCTGAACCTTCGAGGAGGATGAGCACTCCCCGCATGACTCCTTCTTCTGCTTCTCCTCTTAGGAAGTTAAATTACAAGGAGGGGAGGGTTTCTAGCCCCCGCTCCCGTTTCCTCTAGTCGCCGTCTAACGATATATATATATATATATATATATATATATATATATATATATATATATATATATATATATAAATATATAAATATATATATATATATATATATATATATATATATATATATATATATATATATATATATATATATATAAATATATATATATATATATATATATATATATATATATATATATATTTCTTTCGTCTGTTTCCTTGCGCTACCTCGCAAACGCGGGAGACAGCGACAAAGTATAAAAATATATATATATATATATATATATATATATATATATATATATATATATATATATATTATTCTTGTTTTTATATATATGTTCCTCGTCTCCCGCTTTTGCGAAGTAGCGCCAGGAACTGATAAAGAAAAGGCCTCATACGCTCATATTCACTCTCTTGTTGTCACGTGTTATGCACCCGACACCACAGCTCCCTGTCCAAAGCCAAGCCCCAAATACCTTTCTATAGTGTTCCCCGGCCGCTTCATATGCCCTGGTTTGATCCAATGACAGCACGTCGACCTGTATACGACATCACTCCGATTATTTCTATCCCGTGTACACGCCTTTCACCCAACTGCATGTTCAAGTCCGGAGCATTCAAAATCTAAACTTGAGCATTGAAAATCTTACACACTCCATTCTTGTACCATTTCCCTCTTCTCAATGTCTCTTCTAATACCTCTAACACAAAGATCCTTTTTGTCAACCTCTCTTCACGCATTCTTCATATGTCCAACAAATGCAGCACACCCTCTTCAGCCCTCTCAACCAGACTCTTCTTATTACCACACCTCCCTCTTAAATATCATATACTTGATCAACGCTTCTTACACAGTCTCCTGTCCTCAAATATTTCATTTCCAGCATATCTACTCACTTGTAAACACTGACCTTTATACTCAATGCCCCGCATCCACACAACACCGTAGGGACTACTCTATCTTCAAAAATATCCAGCTAATGAATCCTTCCACATATTTCTCAATGTTCCCAGAACCTTCGCCCCCTCACCAACCCTATGAATTCTCTCCGCTTCCATGATTCCATTCACTTCCATGTCCACTCTCAGGAATCTATAGCATTTCACTTTCTCCAAGTTTTCTCCATTCAATCTCACATTCTAACTTGTCTCTTTGCAAGCTAAACCTAATAACTTGCTTTCAATCACATTTACTCTAACACTTCTTTCACACACTCTCCCAGTCTCAGACACCAACCTCAGCTTCTCACTCGAATCTACCACCAGCACCGTGTCATCAGCAAACAACTGGGTCGCCTCCCAGGACCCCTATTGCAAACAAAATACATACTTGCCCCTCTCTCCATGTCCCTTGCATTTACCTACCTCACCATACCATTCATATAAACATTATATTCAAGAAGACATCACACACCCCTGCCGCATACCCATCTTCACCTGGAACCACTTACTTTTCTCTCTAAATATTT
Organism: Panulirus ornatus; assembly: GCF_036320965.1. Classification (NCBI taxonomy): domain Eukaryota; kingdom Metazoa; phylum Arthropoda; class Malacostraca; order Decapoda; family Palinuridae; genus Panulirus; species Panulirus ornatus. The sequence goes on from NC_092240.1 coordinate 31,150,237, forward strand.
CTTAAATTTGCGAGGGTGTATAACAGGAATGCAGTTTTAGCGAGGCTGTATCACTAGGAGTGAAGTCTCTTAAAAGAACCTCTCACTCTAAATGCATCCATATTTCCCTGTTACTGGAAATATCACAGCCTCTGGAAAGAGGTCTTGGTTAACATCAAAACTCTGTTTCTATATTATGAGGTACCTGCAACAATCAAGCCGCCCACGTCCACTGGTCGGGACCATAACTCTTACATTGCAGTGATGCTGTATGTGCGTCTCTGTGCAAAGGTGGCAAGGCAACTGAGCAGCATAAGCGTTTGGCGTCTTCGATGTGGTAGTTGCATCGTGAGCAAAAAAAGAAAAAAAAAATCATGAGAAATGGTGAAATACGAGTGAGGTCCAGAATGTAGATGGGAAAATGTGACTCGGTGTTTGTCTGGGGAGTGTAACTTCTGGCTGGTGTATGGCTGGTAGGCTGGAACCTCAAGATCGAGTTGGGAAGGGAGTGGTTTAGTGCTTATTTGGGTTATCTTAGCGTGTATGTGTTTTGTCGGTGTTCTATTCACCGGGAGTGTGGCGATGTGTGTGTAAAGGTTGCTCAAGTGTGAGGCACGGGTACGTCATTTTAATTCTACTTGGGGCCTGAAGGTTATTTATGGAACGGTTCGCATGAGAAAAAATTCCAGTGCTGTTGCATAGAATTGAGTGCCGAGCATGTTGAGGTGGGAGTGCACTGGGTGATCTCTCCTATTTTTTTTCATTGTGTATGTATTGAGTAATTGTGGATGCCAGATCAACAATACCTGTTCTGAACACTATTCTATGTGGTTCCTAACTCCATAATTTGTGCTTTATAGAAGAGGGAAGATCAGTTAGGTGATGCGAAGTAAAAAGTGAAAACTAAATATTTGTAGACGGTGTTAAAGGATGATTCTTTCTACTGTCCAAATCTGGTGCCAGTTAGTTTCTCAGGATCTAGTTTGTATGTTGCTTCAGTGTCGATGGTACGGGTGTGCGGAGTCGCGTGGGTGTCGCATACGATGCGTAGAATGGCTGGTGTTTCGTTCAGTGGGAGATGCTGCCCATTCAAGGCAACTAAATAGTGTGGGCTGGCTTCATATATATATATATATATATATATATATATATATATATATATATATATATATATATATATATATATATATACATATATATATTATCCCGGGGGATGGGGGAGAAAGAATACTTCCCACATATTCCCTCAGTGTCGTAAAAGGCGACCAAAAGGGGAGGGAGCGGGGGGCTGGAAATCCTCCCCTCCCGTTTTTTTTTTTTTTTAATTTTCCAAAAGAATAAACAGAGAAGGAGGCCAAGTGAGGATATTCCCTCTAAGGCTCAGTTCTCTGTTCTTAACGCTACCGCGCTAACGCGGGAAATAGCGAATATGTATTAAAAGAAGAAAAAAAAATATATACATATATATATATATATATATATATATATGTATATATATATATATATATATATATATATATATATATATATATATATATATATATATATCAGAGAGGAAAGAGAGGAAAGTGATTGGTTCTCAGTGAATGTAGGTTTGCGGCAGGGGTGTGTGATGTCTCCATGGTTGTTTAATTTGTTTACGGATGGGGTTGTTAGGGAGGTGAATGCAAGAGTTTTGGAAAGAGGGGCAAGTATGAAGTCTGTTGGGGATGAGAGAGCTTGGGAAGTGAGTCAGTTGTTGTTCGCTGATGATACAGCGCTGGTGGCTGATTCATGTGAGAAACTGCTGAAGCTGGTGACTGAGTTTGGTAAAGTGTGTGAAAGAAGAAAGTTAAGAGTAAATGTGAATAAGAGCAAGGTTATTAGGTACAGTAGGGTTGAGGATTAAGTCAATTGGGAGGTAAGTTTGAATGGAGAAAAACTGGAGGAAGTAAAGTGCTTTAGATATCTGGGAGTGGATCTGGCAGCGGATGGAACCATGGAAGCGGAAGTGGATCATAGGGTGGGGGAGGGGGCGAAAATCCTGGGAGCCTTGAAGAATGTGTGTTAGTCGAGAACATTATCTCGGAAAGCAAAAATGGGTATGTTCCAAGGAATAGTGGTTCCAACAATGTTGTATGGTTGCGAGGCGTGGGCTATGGATAGAGTTGTGCGCAGGAGGATGGATGTGCTGGAAATGAGATGTTTGAGGACAATGTGTGGTGTGAGATGGTTTGATCGAGTAAGTAACGTAAGGGTAAGAGAGATGTGTGGAAATAAAAAGAGCGTGGTTGAAAGAGCAGAAGAGGGTGTTTTGAAATGGTTTGGGCACATGGAGAGAATGAGTGAGGAAAGATTGACCAAGAGGATATATGTGTCGGAGGTGGAGGGAACGAGGAGAAGAGGGAGACCAAATTGGAGGTGGAAAGATGGAGTGAAAAAGATTTTGTGTGATCGGGGCCTGAACATGCAGGAGGGTGAAAGGAGGGCAAGGAATAGAGTGAATTGGATCGATGTGGTATACCGGGGTTGACGTGCTGTCAGTGGATTGAATCAGGGCATGTGAAGCGTCTGGGGTAAACCATGGAAAGCTGTGTAGGTATGTATATTTGCGTGTGTGGACGTATGTATATACATGTGTATGGGGGTGGGTTGGGCCATTTCTTTCGTCTGTTTCCTTGCGCTACCTCGAAAATGCGGGAGACAGCGACAAAAAAAAAAAAAATATATATATATATATATATATATATATATATATATATATATATCTCATATGTACATTACCGGACTCCGCCTGTCTGTGGTTACGCCACGAGCGGAAAGTAACCTTAACTGAAGTCCAATCTTCACTGCTACTGACTGCAAAATACCTTGAAGCTGCAGGAGACCCTCGACAAGGGAAAACCATGATTATATATATATATATATATATATATATATATATATATATATATATATATATATATATATATATACACGTGCGAAAACATGTATGTATACAAATATAAAAAAATAAATCAAAATTTATATGTTTACAGAAACATTACAAATTCAGGCAAGGTCCACCACTGGGTATGGAAGTCCCCACCTGAGAGAATATCTGAACTTCCTTTAAAGCCAGTGGCGCTCCAAGGCTTCGCAAACATCCTCTAGTACATGAAAATCAACTGGGTTCTCAAATAAGCATGCAAGAGCACGTGTATATACGTAATATTCTGAGGGTGTTTCAGGTTCAAGCTTAATCCAAACACAGAGCAGAAAACCCTCAGGTGTGATCAATGGAAGTGCTGATGTCTTAACTTCTCAGGATGCAACACACCTACTGATCAACTGATTAAAAAAAGATTTCAACTTGAATAATAATAGTAATATCATACGTCCGGGAGAATGCCAATGGAATACAGAGTACACACCAAACATCTATATTTCCAAAGACTTGCTGTTCCTGTACATCACCGGTGGTGCGTGAGCCGAGACACTGACGCCTGCTGCAACATATCTGGATACGCACGTCAAAACACCGCCAACACTACACCAAAACCATCATCATTATGATCATTATCAGGATCTGAAGGTCTATACATACACCATGTGTTGTACTTTCATGCACTATGTCTATATCAACATCATCAGGTTCTGAAGATCTAATCGTACTTCACGTGTTTGCTCTGATCAAATGCTGAATTAAACGTTTAAAGAAATCGAAAACACGATATCAAAAATAACAAAACACATGATCATACCACTTCGCTACAGCTGAGTCATTCAAGTGACCCTGGAAACTCCTTAATACACTACGAACTAGAGAGAAGGAACACTAGATAAGAATTAAGGTACTTCCATTTCACAAAACTATTCTGGAAATGTACACTCGGGGCGTAAGTGGTTGAGGGAGGGAGGGGAGGGGGGAATGTTTTCCGTAAGGGTCCGATAAATTTCGAAATGATCAAAACGTCATATGTTGTCTTGGTAGAGCTGGTAAGCATGAGACAAAGTTCCTAATACTTAAGGTATCTCAGCCTTAAAGTTATATCCATCAAAATATTAAATCAATGTAACATCTATCATGGAAAATGAAAGGAAATGTCGCTACCAATCGATACATTAAGACATCGTGAAAAAAAAGGGGATATCAATGTGGGGCCAGATCAACGGGCATTTCCCGAAATCCCTCGTCCATGGTGTCATAATGTTTCACACAAAAAGTGACAAGATACTTTCTTCACCGCGTGTAAAAGTATTTCTTACCGAGTGAGGGAAGGGTGGCCACACTAACCTCGGGTACAGACGGCTCTTCATTCTCTCCACACACCTCACCCCACCACCACCACCACCACCACGTGCACACGATGACACATCCCATCTTGTCTTCCTTTAAACCTGGAGAGGTTTACAACACCTGCCGAACTTCAGGGGGGCACCCATCCTGGCTGGTTCAGGAGTGTGTGATGAGGGGGAGGACAGCCCCCGCGAACGTGGCTCCTCAGCACCTCTTACCCGTGCTGGGATGACATTATCCTACGTGTCACGAGCGAACTTGATTTATGGAGCGCCTCCGGGAGTGGCGAGGCAGTCAGCTGCTGCACCCACCAACCACCACACCAAGTGCCCTCCTCCTCCCCGACCGGCCGTAGCACAACATAATGAGGGACACCCACCGGCTTCATCCACACTTCCCAACGCCAACAGCTGGGTAATGAACTCCCGCTACGCTGTATCAGTGGCCTGTGGCGTGTGACTATATTCTAAAAGTACAAAGAGCTTATCCATCTAACTGTCTATCTATCAAACCCTTTCCTACCTACATGAGGCAGATGGTGTATATAAAGCCACTCACTCGCACATATCCTTATGTCTAGAGCTCTTGTGTGAAGAAAGGTTTACTAGCTAAAACAGAAGGTTTCCAGATTCTCTCCTCTTCATGTTAATCTAATTCATGAAATGTAACTAAAGTTTCCACTTGTAACTCCACCCCTAAAACACGAAACTCTGGCGATGCACTGCAGGCAAAATCCTCCCTCCTGCATCCTCATTCAAAACACTGCTAAACCTTTCAATGCTCTGGTCCAACACCCTTCACATATTTCTCCCCAGTTCTCCTTGTATTGTAACACCCGCACGTATGATTCACCAACCTACAATGTGCCGTGCGTCCTACATGGACAAAACATGTCGATTTTGTCTGCGTCTCTGGTGCTTTCCACATTATATATATATATATATATATATATATATATATATATATATATATATATATATATATATATATATATATATATAGGAAGAGAAGAAAGTGATTGGTTCTCAGTGAATATAGGTTTGCGGCAGGGGTGTGTGATGTCTCCATGGTTGTTTAATTTGTTTATGGATGGGGATGTTAGGAAGGTGAATGCAAGAGTTTTGGAAAGAGGGGCAAGTATGAAGTCTGTTGTGGATGAGAGAGCTTGGGAAGTGAGTCAGTTGTTGTTCGCTGATGATACAGCGCTGGTGGCTGATTCATGTGAGAAACTGCAGAAGCTGGTGACTGAGTTTGGTAAAGTGTGTGAGAAAAGAAAGTTGAGAGTAAATGTGAATAAGAGCAAGGTTATTAGGTACAGTAGGGTTGAGGGTCAAGTCAATTGGGAGGTAAGTTTGAATGGAGAAAAACTGGAGGAAGTGAAGTGTTTTAGATGTCTGGGAGTGGATTTGGCAGCGGATGGAACCATGGAAGCAGAAGTGAATCATAGGGTGGGGGAGGGGGCAAAAATTCTGGGAGCCTTGAAGAACGTGTGGAAGTCGAGAACATTATCTCGGAAAGCAAAAATGGGTATGTTTGAAGGAATAGTGGTTCCAACAATGTTGTATGGATGCGAGGCGTGGGCTATGGATAGAATTGTGCGCAGGAGGGTGGATGTGCTGGAAATGAGATGTTTGAGGACAATATGTGGTGTGAGGTGGTTTGATCGAGAAAGTAATAATAGGGTAAGAGAGATGTGTGGTAATAAAAAGAGTGTGGTTGAGAGAGCAGAAGAAGGTGTTTTGAAATGGTTTGGTCACATGGAGAGAAAGAGTGAGGAAAGATTGACAAAGAGGATATATGTGTCAGAGGTGGAGGGAACAAGAAGTGGGAGACCAAATTGGAGGTGGAAAGATGGAGTGAAAAAGATTTTGAGTGATCGGGGCCTGAACATGCAGGAGGGTGAAAGGCGTGCAAGGAACAGAGTGAATTGGAACGATGTGGTATACCGGGGTCGACGTGCTGTCAATGGATTGAACCAAGGCATGTGAAGCGTCTGGGGGTAAACCATGGAAAGTTCTGTGGGGCCTGGATGTGGAAAGGGAGCTGTGGTTTCGGTGCATTATTACATGACAGCTAGAGACTTAGTGTGAACAAATGGGGCCTTTGTTGTCTTTTCCTAGCGCTACCTCGCATACATGAGGGGGGAGGGGGTTGTTATTTCATGTGTGGCGAGGTGCCGTTGGGAATGAACAAAGGCAGACAGTATGAATTATGTACATGTGTATATATGTATATGTCTGTGTGTGTATACATATGTATACGTTGAGATGTATAGGTATGTATATTTGCGTGTATGGACGTGTATGTATATACATGTGTATGTGGGTGGGCTGGGCCATTCTCTCGTCTGTTTCCTTGCGCTACCTCGCTAATGCATATATATATATATATATATATATATATATATATATATATATATATATATATATACATATATATATATATATATATATATATATATATATATATATACATATATATATATATATATATATATATATATATATATATATATATATATATATATATATATATATATATATATATAAAGAGAGACTTTTGGATGTTAATGTGCTGAGAGGTGCAACTGGAGGGATGTCTGATCAATATCTTGTGGAGGCTAAGGTGAAGATTTGTATGGGTTTTCGGAAAAGAAGAGTGAATGTTGGGGTGAAGAGGGTGGTGAGAGTAAGTGAGCTTGGGAAGGAGACTTGTGTGAGGAAGTACCAGGAGAGACTGAGTACAGAATGGAAAAAGGTGAGAACAATGGAAGTAAGGGGAGTGGGGGAGGAATGGGATGTATTTAGGGAATCAGTGATGGAGTGCGCAAAAGTTGCTTGTGGCATGAGAAGCGTGGGAGGTGGGTTGATTAGAAAGGGTAGTGAGTGGTGGGATGAAGAAGAAAGATTATTAGTGAAAGAGAAGAGAGAGGCATTTGGACGATTTTTGCAGGGAAAAAATGCAATTGAGTGGGAGATGTATAAAAGAAAGAGACAGGAGGTCAAGAGAAAGGTGCAAGAGGTGAAAAAGAGGGCAAATGAGAGTTGGGGTGAGAGAGTATCATTAAATTTTAGGGAGAATAAAAAGATGTTCTGGAAGGAGGTAAATAAAGTGCGTAAGACAAGGGAGCAAATGGGAACTTCAGTGAAGGGCGCTAATGGGGAGGTGATAACAAGTAGTGGTGATGTGAGAAGGAGATGGAGTGAGTATTTTGAAGGATTGTTGAATGTGTTTGATGATAGAGTGGCAGATATAGGGTGTTTTGGTCGAGGTGGTGTGCAAAGTGAGAGGGTTAGGGAAAATGATTTGGTAAACAGAGAAGAGGTAGTAAAAGCTTTGCGGAAGATGAAAGCCGGCAAGGCAGCAGGTTTGGATGGTATTGCAGTGGAATCTATTAAAAAAGGGGGTGACTGTATTGTTGACTGATTGGTAAGGTTATTTAATGTATGTATGACTCATGGTGAGGTGCCTGAGGATTGGCGGAATGCGTGCATAGTGCCACTGTACAAAGGCAAAGGGGATAAGAGTGAGTGCTCAAATTATACAGAGGTATAAGTTTGTTGAGTATTCCTGGTAAATTATATGGGAGGGTATTGATTGAGAGGGTGAAGGCATGTACAGAGCATCAGATTGGGGAAGAGCAGTGTGGTTTCAGAAGTGGTAGACGATGTGTGGATCAGGTGTTTGCTTTGAAGAATGTATGTGAGAAATACTTAGAAAAGCAAATGGATTTGTATGTAGCATTTATGGATCTGGAGAAGGCATATGATAGAGTTGATAGAGATGCTCTGTGGAAGGTATTAAGAATATATGGTGTGGGAGGCAAGTTGTTAGAAGCAGTGAAAAGTTTTTATCGAGGATGTAAGGCATGTGTACGTGTAGGAAGAGAGGAAAGTGATTGGTTCTCAGTGAATGTAGGTTGGCGGCAGGGGTGTGTGATGTCTCCATGGTTGTTCAATTTGTTTATGGATGGGGTTGTTAGGGAGGTGAATGCAAGAGTTTTGGAAAGAGGGGCAAGTATGAAGTCTGTTGTGGATGAGAGAGCTTGGGAAGTGAGTCAGTTGTTGTTCGCTGATGATACAGCGCTGGTGGCTGATTCATGTGAGAAACTGCAGAAGCTGGTGACTGAGTTTGGTAAAGTGTGTGAAAGAAGAAAGTTGAGTAAATGTGAATAAGAGCAAGGTTATTAGGTACAGTAGGGTTGAGGGTCAAGTCAATTGGGAGGTAAGTTTGAATGGAGAAAAACTGGAGGAAGTAAAGTGTTTTAGATATCTGGGAGTGGATCTGGCAGCGGATGGAACCATGGAAGCGGAAGTGAATCATAGGGTGGGGGAGGGGGCGAAAATCCTGGGAGCCTTGAAGAATGCGTGGAAGTCGAGAACATTATCTCGGAAAGCAAAAATGGGTATGTTTGAAGGAATAGTGGTTCCAAAAATGTTGTATGGTTGCGAGGCGTGGGCTAAGGATAGAGTTGTGCGCAGGAGGGTGGATGTACTGGAAATGAGATGTTTGAGGACAATGTGTGGTGTGAGGTGGTTTGATCGAGTAAGTAATGTAAGGGTAAGAGAGATGTGTGGAAATACAAAGAGCGTGGTTGAGAGAGCGGAAGAGGGTGTTCTGAAATGGTTTGGGCACATAGAGAGAATGAGTGAGGAAAGATTGACCTAGAGGATATATGTGTCGGAGGTGGAGGGAACGAGGAGAAGTGGAAGACCAAATTGGAGGTGGAAAGATGGAGTGAAAAAGATTTTGAGTGATCGGGGCCTGAACATGCAGAAGGGTGAAAGGCGGGCAAGGAATAGAGTGAATTGGATCGATGTGGTATACCGGGGTCGACGTGCTGTCAGAGGATTGAATCAGGGCATGTGAAGCGTCTGGGGTAAACCATGGAAAGTTGTGTGGGGCCTGGATGTGGAAAGGGAGCTGTGGTTTCGGGCATTATTGCATGACAGCTAGAGACTGAGTGTGAACGAATGGGGCCTTTGTTGTCTTTTCCTAGCGCTACCTCGCACACATGAGGGGGGGAGGGGGATGGTATTCCATGTGTGGCGAGGTGGCGATGGGAATGAATAAAGGCAGACAGTGTGAATTGTGTGCATGGGTATATAAGTATGTGTCTGTGTGTGTATATATATGTGTACATTGAGATGTATAGGTTGTATATTTGCGTGTGTGGACGTGTATGTATATACATGTGTATGGGGGTGATTTGGGCCATTTCTTTCGTCTGTTTCCTTGCGCTACCTCGCAAACACGGGAGACAGCGACAAAGCAAAATATATATATATATATATATATATATATATATATATATATATATATATATATATATATATATATATATATATATATATATATATTTGTTTTATTTATTCATTTATTTTGCTTTGTCGCTGTCTCCCGCGTTAGAGGCAAGCATGCTAAACGCTAGGCTATGGGTCTGGCTAATAGGAAACAACTATTCGAATACTAAATATTCGAATACTAAGTAAAACGCTATCAGCTGGCTATGTGCGCCTGTTGGGAAATAACCGGTATAGACCCCGTTGCTCACCATTGAGACGAAGGGTATTCAAGTACTTAGTATTCGAATAGTTGTTTCCCATTAGCCAGGCCCATAGCCTAGCGGTTAGCATGCCTGCCTCTTGCACAGGGGTCCCGGGTTCGATCCTGGCTGTTGGAGGTTTGTATGTTCTATGAAGGTGCGCGTTCATATGCACTTTATTCGTATTCATACACCTCCGCGTTGTACAGTTAGGTTCGGTAAAACGCTATCAGTTGGCTATGTGCGCCTGTTGGGAAATAACCGGTATAGACCCCGTTGCTCACCATTGTGAGACGAAGGGTATTCGAGTACTTAGTATTCGAATAGTTGTTTCCTATTAGCCAGGCCCATAGCCTAGCGGTTAGCATGCCTGCCTCTTGCACAGGGGTCCCAGGTTCGATCCTGGCTGTTGGAGGTTTGTATGATATATATATATATATATATATATATATATATATCTTTTTTTCATACATATTCGCTATTTCCCGCGCGAGCGAGGTAGCGTCAAGAACAAAGAGCCGAGCCTTAGAGGGAATATCCTCATTCAACCCCATTCTCTGTTCCTTCTTTTGGAAAATTAAAAATGGGAGGGGAGGATTTCCAGCCCGCCGCTCCCTCCCCTTTTAGTTGCCTTCTACGACACGCAGGGAATACGTGGGTCGTATTCTTTCTCCCATATCCCCAGGGATAACACACACACACACACATACATACATATACATATATATATATATATATATATATATATATATATATATATATATATATATATATATATATTTTTTTTTTTTTTTTTTTTTTTTATACTTTGTCGCTGTCTCCCGCGTTTGCGAGGTAGCGCAAGGAAACAGACGAAAGAAATGGCCCAACCCCCCCCCCATACACATGTACATACACACGTCCACACACGCAAATATACATACCTACACAGCTTTCCATGGTTTACCCCAGACGCTTCACATGCCTTGCTTCAATCCACTGACAGCACGTCAACCCCTGTATACCACATGACTCCAATTCACTCTATTTCTTGCCCTCCTTTCACCCTCCTGCATGTTCAGGCCCCGATCACACAAAATCTTTTTCACTCCATCTTTCCACCTCCAATTTGGTCTCCCTCTTCTCCTCGTTCCCTCCACCTCCGACACATATATCCTCTTGGTCAATCTCTCCTCACTCATTCTCTCCATGTGCCCAAACCATTTCAAAACACCCTCTTCTGCTCTCTCAACCACGCTCTTTTTATTTCCACACATCTCTCTTACCCTTACGTTACTTACTCGATCAAACCACCTCACACCACACATTGTCCTCAAACATCTCATTTCCAGCACATCCATCCTCCTGCGCACATCTCTATCCATAGCCCACGCCTCGCAACCATACAGCATTGTTGGAACCACTATTCCCTCAAACATACCCATTTTTGCTTTCCGAGATAATGTTCTCGACTTCCACACATTTTTCAAGGCTCCCAAAATTTTCACCCCCTCCCCCACCCTATGATCCACTTCCGCTTCCATGGTTCCATCCGCTGACAGATCCACTCCCAGATATCTAAAACACTTCACTTCCTCCAGTTTTTCTCCATTCAAACTCACCTCCCAATTGACTTGACCCTCACCCCTACTGTACCTAATAACCTTGCTCTTATTCACATTTACTCTCAACTTTCTTCTTCCACACACTTTACCAAACTCAGTCACCAGCTTCTGCAGTTTCTCACATGAATCAGCCACCAGCGCTGTATCATCAGCGAACAACAATTGACTCACTTCCCAAGCTCTCTCATCCCCAACAGACTTCATACTTGCCCCTCTTTCCAGGACTCTTGCATTTACCTCCCTTACAACCCCATCCATAAACAAATTAAACAACCATGGAGACATCACACACCCCTGCCGCAAACCTACATTCACTGAGAACCAATCACTTTCCTCTCTTCCTACACGTACACATGCCTTACATCCTCGATAAAAACTTTTCACTGCTTCTAACAACTTGCCTCCCACACCATATATTCTTAATACCTTCCACAGAGCATCTCTATCAACTCTATCATATGCCTTCTCCAGATCCATAAATGCTACATACAAATCCATTTGCTTTTCTAAGTATTTCTCACATACATTCTTCAAAGCAAACACCTGATCCGCACATCCTCTACCACTTCTGAAACCGCACTGCTCTTCCCCAATCTGATGCTCTGTACATGCCTTCACCCTCTCAATCAATACCCTCCCATATAATTTACCAGGAATACTCAACAAACTTATACCTCTGTAATTTGAGCACTCACTCTTATCCCCTTTGCCTTTGTACAATGGCACTATGCACGCATTCCGCCAATCCTCAGGCACCTCACCATGAGTCATACATACATTAAATAACCTTACCAACCAGTCAACAATACAGTCACCCCCTTTCTTAATAAATTCCACTGCAATACCATCCAAACCTATATATATATATATATATATATATATATATATATATATATATATATATATATATATATATATATATATATATATATAAGTAAACTCGCTGGAAAAAAAATAAAATAGAATTTCCAAGCTTTCAACTGTATTTCAAGCCATTTTGAAGGATAGAGAGGCAAAATGAACAAGTGAATATATACCAAACCAGCCAACACCACAGCTGAGAGACCAGGAACAGATAATCTGAGAAAAATGGAAAGTTTGACCAAGACGGTGATGTGATCCGTCCCTCTACCTGGCAAACTACGTCAGGTAAGCCATCTTAATTTCGCCACACTCCAACAGAGATTTCATTAAGATACAGACCTGAAGTTCAAAGTTTAAAGAAAACCTTCCCCAAGTTGAGGCATTCATTCATCATTCCTCGAACAATCACGAGTCTGTCAAAATATCTACTTTTACGTGTACGTTCCTTGCTATTCTGAATTATTTGAGAGAAGAAATTGCTCATATCTATGACACTGCAAGAAAACTTAATTGTCCTGAGAAGGTTACTGACAAATGCACACAAAAAGAAAGGATTAGTTACTACTGTACTGGGAAGAAAGACAAATTTAACGATAATATTATGCTTCTAACCTCTCATAAGGAATTTTCACCTCTATAAACTCGTTAGAGAGAGCGTTATTGGATTACCTGTTAATTGATAGGCGCGCGAAAGAGAGACTTTTGGATGTTAATGTGCTGAGAGGTGCAACGGGAAGGGTGCCTGATCATCATCTTGTGGAGGCGAAGGTGAAGATTTGTAGAGGTTTTCAGAAAAGAGAGAATGTTGGGGTGAAGAGAGTGGTGAGAGTAAGTGAGCTTGGGAAGGAGACTTGTGTGAGGAAGTACCAGGAGAGACTGAGTGCAGAATGGAAAAAGGTGAGAACAAAGGACGTAACGGGAGTGGGGGAGGAATGCGATGTATTTAGGGAAGCAGTGATGGCCTGCGCAAAAGATGCTTGTGGCATGAGAAGCGTGGGAGGTGGGCAGATTAGATAGGGCAGTGAGTGGTGGGATGAAGAAGTAAGATTATTAGTGAAAGAGAAGAGAGAGGCATTTGGACGATTTTTGCAGGGAAATAGTGCAAATGACTGGGAGATGTATAAAAGAAAGAGGCAGGAGGTCAAGAGAAAGGTGCAAGAGGTGAAAAAGAGGGCAAATGAGAGTTGGGGTGAGAGAGTATCATTAAATTTTAGGGAGGATAAAAAGATGTTTTGGAAGGAGGTAAATAAAGTGCGTAAGACAAGGGAACAAATGGGAACATCAGTGAAGGGCGCTAATGGGGAGGTGATAACAAGTAGTGGTGATGTGAGGAGATGGAGTGAGTATTTTGAAGGTTTGTTGAATGTGTTTGATGAAAGAGTGGCAGATATAGGGCGTTTTGGTCGAAGTGGTATGCAAAGTGAGAGGGTTAGGGAGAATGATGTGGTAAACGGAGAAGAGGTAGTAAAAGCTTTGCGGAAGATGAAAGCCTGCAAGGCAGCGCGGGTTTGGATGGTACTGCAGTGGACTTTATTAAAAAAGGGGTTGACTGTGTTGTTGACTGGTTGGTAAGGTTATTTAATGTATGCATGACTCATGGTGAGGTGCCTGAGGATTGGCGGAATGCTTGCATAGTGCCATTGCACAAAGGCAAAGGGGATAAGAGTGAGTGCTCAAATTACATAGTTATAAGTTTGTTGAGTATTCCTGGGAAATCATATGGGAGGGTATTGATTGAGAGGGTGTTGACGGCATGCACAGAGCATCAGATTGGGGAAGAGCAGTGAGGTTTCAAAAGTGGTAGAGGATGTGTGGATCAGGTGTTTGCTTTGAAGAATGTCTGCGAGAAATACGTAGAAAAGCAAATGGATTTGTATGTGGCATTTATGAATCTGGAGAAAGCGTATGACAGAGTTGATAGACATGCTCTGCGGAAGGTATTGAGAAGGTATTAAGGTGTGGGAGGTAAGTTGCTAGAAGCAGTGAAAAGTTTTTATCAAGGATGTAAGGCATGTGTACGTGTGGGAAGAGAGGAAAGTGATTGGTTCTCAAAGAATGTAGGTTTGCGGCAGGGGTGCGTGATGTCTCCATGATTGTCTAATTTGTTTATGGATGGGGTTGTTAGGGAGGTGAATGCAAGACTTTTGGAGAGAGGGGCAAGTATGCAGTCTGTTGTGGATGAGGGAGCTTGGGAAGTGAGTCAGTTGTTGTTCGCTGATGATACAGCTCTGGTGGCTGATTCATGTGAGAAACTGCAGAAGCTGGTGACTGAGTTTGGTAAAGTGTGTGAAAGAAGAAAGCTGAGAGTACATGTGAATAAGAGCAAGGTTATTAGGTACAGTAGGGTTGAGGGACAAGTCAAATGGGAGGTACGTTTGAATGGAGAAAAACTGGAGGAAGTGAAGTCTTTTAGATATCTGGGAGTGGATTTGGCAGCGGTTGGAACCATGGAAGCGGAAGTGAATCATAGGGTGGGGGAGGTGGCGAAAGTTCTGGGAGCGTTGAAAAATGTGTGGAAGTCGAGAACGTTATCTTGGAAAGCAAAAATGGGTATGTTTGAAGAAATAGTGGTTCCAACAATGTTATATGGTTGCGAGGCGTGGGCTATAGATAGAGCTGTGCGGAGGAGGGTGGATGTGCTGGAAATGAGATGTTTGAGGACAATATGTGGTGTGAGGTGGTTTGATCGAGTAAGTAATGAAAGGGTAAGAGAGATGTGTGGTAATAAAAAGAGTGTGGTTGAGAGAGCAGAAGAGGGTGTTTTGAAATGGTTTGGTCACATGGAGAGAATGAGTGAGGAAAGATTGATATAGAGGATATATGTGTCACAGGTGGAGGGAACGAGGAGAAGTGGGAAACCAAATTGGAGGTGGAAAGATGGAGTGAAAAAGATTCTTAGCGATCGGAGCCTGAACATGCAGGAGGGTGAAAGGCGTGCAAGGAATAGAGTGAACTGGAACGATGTGGTATATCGGGGACGACGTGCTGTCAATGGATTGAACCAGGGCATGTGAAACGTCTGGGGTAACCCCTGGAAAGTTTTGTGGGGCCTGGATGTGGAAAAGGAGCTGTGGTTTCGGTGCATTATACATGACAGCTAGAGACCAAGTGTGAACGAATGTGGCCTTCGTTGTCTTTTCCTAGCGCTACCTCGCGCACATGCAGGGGTTGTCATTTCATGTGTGGCGGGGTGGCGACGGGAATGAATAAAGGCAGACAGTATGAACTATGTACATGTGTATATATGCATATGTCTGTGTGTGTATATATATGTAAACGTTGATATGTATAGGTATGTATATGTGCTGTGTGTGGACGTGTATGTATATACATGTGCATGTGGGTGGGTTGGGCCATTCTTTTGTCTGTTTCTTTGCACTACCTCGCTCACGCGGGAGACAGCGACAAAGTATTATAAATATAAATAAATATAAACTATAAATATAAATAAATATAAACTCGTAATTTGAAACAAGAGTAATGTTTTCAAATATGACAACACCACGTGGAACTCTTTAATAAAGAACAGACTATCGTCTAAAAACAATGAGGCGTCTACACTGGTCCATGGAAAGTCTGTCGTAAGGTGTATATATATATATATATTGGCCAAACGGGTCAATCTCTAAAGGAAAGGATTCAACAGCTTAAATATTCTGTGAGGACAGCCTCGGAATCAAACGCAATTGTCAAACGTATAGAAGATTAGTCACATCCAATGTATTCGGGGAAGTCAAAAGAAAAAATAAATATTTTACCTTCGTGTGTCGCTTACAGAAAGACTTATTGTTGAATCCTCTCTTATCAAGGTTAACAGCTTCATAAACACGATTGAAGGAATGTATACAATGGATCATATCTAAATGAAGACTCTGTTGAAACGTGGCACAATTAAGAAAGCATCAGCTGACGTGACGTCCTCCGCCAGTTAGAGGGAAGGGTCAAACTTTCGGATTCTCACATCAAGTGTTCCTGGTTTCCTCAGCTGTGTTGTACGCTCGCTGGTTTGGTATATAGTCTCGTGTTCATATTGACTCAGTCTGAATTCTTGAATAATGACTTGATATAAAGGCGAAAGTTTGGAGATTCTCTGTTTATTTTTACAGTAAGTTCACTTCCATCAGCGCTTCACGTGTGTATGTGATTTACTACAATATACATATTTTTTTTATTTTATACATGTTCCCCATCTCCCGCATTAGCGAGGTAGCGTCAAGAACAGATGACTGAGCCTTAGAGGGAAAAATCCTCACTTGGCCCCTTTCTCTGTTCCTTCTTGTGGAAAAGTAATCAAAACCACGATAAACTAAAAGAATCTTCAGGCAAAATGACAGAAAAGTAAGGTAACAAGTGATTAC
Organism: Panulirus ornatus; assembly: GCF_036320965.1. Lineage (NCBI taxonomy): Eukaryota > Metazoa > Arthropoda > Malacostraca > Decapoda > Palinuridae > Panulirus > Panulirus ornatus. Next base: position 31,166,845 of record NC_092240.1, read on the forward strand.
ACTTGAGAAACTCAGGTCAGTTTAGGGCTAATTAAGGAAAACCGACAAGCCAGGTTATAACAGGCGGATTGGGCAGGATCCCTGGTTGACACATCAGGTCACAACACTTGAGCTGGGCAGAAACCTTTCATATATGAAATCTGATATGATTGGATCAAAGTGAAAGCGGCCATAGGACATAGCTATGCTTTGAACATAACCTTTACAAATCATACGAGCTCCTGTTATGTTTACTCAGAAGACCTAACTTTAGCAATGTGGCAAACACTGCTCCTGTTAATGTGATGATCCTTCTCAGTTCTATGGTGAAACATGACAAAAAAGGGAAAAGCTGAAACACAAGAGTTAACCACTATAAACAGAAGTGGTCAAGAAAAATAGCGCCTGGGGACAACAAAACTTTTAGCAACAACATAACTATATAAAATTGGATTATGCCAACCTTTGCTGTACAGTTAGATCAAGTTTCCTCCGTCTTTTAAATATTTCATGAATGCAAACATTTATAAATAATAATATAAATATAACCATAACGAAGTTTCACACCAAAATCATGTAAAAACAGCAGCACTTCGCCAGTGATAGTTTCAGAGCCATTCTTTTTCCTATTTGTTTTTTCTTCAGGATATTTTCAAAACCAAGTGAAACTCTTTTTTTTTTCGAGGAGTGGTGAGGATCACTCCTCTTCCTACATAATTCGAAAAAAAGTAAAAACCTTTAAATACAAAGGACAGGTTTCCTCAAGACATGAAACTAATAAGTCTACCATTATGCTAAAAGCAATCTCAAAGTTTTACAAACATACGCATACACGAGCAACAAAAAAAAATCTTTTCCTCCCTTCTATTGGCTGGAGGAAAGAAAAAACACATCGGTATAAAACAGTAAATAAAACGGACTGATAAATGCCACAGTATTAAAACAAATATAAAACTCCCCATTTTTTTAATTTTTCATCGGGAATTAAAATCTTACTATGTACCGTACCTTCACAGATATTTTCAAAAGCACGCAAAAACTGGCTACAATCTAGGATCTTAAAAATACGTGCAGCTCCCGGACGCTGTCATCACACGAGTAACAAATCTAGACACGGATATCTCAATAGGTTTACAGAAACAATAATGAATAAAGGAAAAAAAAATAAACTCTATCATCACTTTTCTTTCTGTAATGAAGCAATATAGCAAAAGCTTACGTTGTCCTTCTATGTTTCAAAAAGATGGACACCTCTGAAGTGTGAAGTTCTTCTGGACGACACCTGTTGTACCCCGGTCATACAGACTGGCCGAAGGTGACCAGTTCACTCGCGGCGTAACCACAAGAACGAGTCCTCATGAATAATTCTGTTGGTTTATATCACAATGATACGCCATCCTCCTCCTCCTCCACAGACTCTCTCTCACCACGACGGTTACTAATGTCGAAATACAGATCAAATACGAGTCAGGACAAGATCTGGCCAAGGTCCTAAAAGTGACTATTACCTCAAGAACGTCATCGACCTTCGACAAGCAGTTCCTCCGAGAGAAAAGGTATTCATCTAAAGGTTCAAGAATGATTTTAACCAACTGAGAACGACGGTAGGACAACTGATAAGGATGGCTTGGCCTTTAACCTGACCTTTAAGGGCCTGGTCAAAGACTAGGCAATCATAACCAAATGGGGGTACCGCAACGCTCAAGGATCAGTCCCGCCGTAATCAAGAGGCTGAGGGAGGAGTACGGCGCTGAAAGCTAAGTTCGAGGCAAGAAGGATTCTGGTAAATGCTCTCCTGAGGGATAAAGTTTCTGGCACGGTGGAATGGAAGTGGGGGAGGTCGGGAGAGTCGGCGCGAGAAATCCCATTGGACGGAAGGTTTTAGCCCAAGTTGGACAAAGAGTTGCCTGGGAGGGTTATGGAGGTGCCTGAGCGAGTCCCGAGAAGTTTCCAATCACAGGAATAGTGGTCTTAATAGGCGGTTCTTAACCCCTGGGTACGTTGGTACGGCTCGTCATCACAAAGATACGACCTTTGGGTATGATGAGGTGACCTTTGACCTGATGAACCTTACGGGTCAGGTCAAAAGCTATAGGCCATCATATTCGAGGGTCATAAAGCTGTGCTCAGGAGTATAAATACAACGCAGTTCCGTCCTACACCAAGACTATACACTAAGGAGAAATCTGATTATGAGACCAGTAGTTGACGGAAGCAACAACATTCCTAAACGAAGTTGTCATAGTAAACGTACACTCTCTAAGGTCATGTTACAAACTTAATGGAACAAGACTAAGCAGACTGTCGGTACTCACAGGGTCAGGAAATAACTGCAGAATGTACACAGTTACTTCCTTACAGAGGTGATAACTGTGCAGTATGAACACAGTTCACCACAGAGGAAATATGGTGCAGTACGAGCACAGTTACTTCCTCACAGAGAAAATACCTGCAGTATGAACACAGTTCGTTCGTTACACAGGAAACAACTGCAGTATATACACACTCACATCGACATCCATGACTTGATACGTGTGGGTCGCAAGTTCCCACGGAAAACCATTTGCATCACAATAGCTATCACTCTCATCAAACAAGGTCATCATACCACGGTAAGTCGCCGTAAACCTGCTGCGTATGTGTCAGGAAGGATACTACGGTGAGGCTGCTACATAGAGTCAAGGAGATTTCTCACGTCTGACTGGATGCAACGTGATCACCAGATGAAGTTGACGATTCACAGACTGGAGGTGTTTACATGGAAATGCAGGCATCAACAGACCACAAGATCCTTTTGAGTCTGTTTGTGATAAGGAAGAAACACACAGCTTGGCCGTCAATCACCACTCTTGCATATGGCTATCCAACTAGTTTCCAATCCAACCTCGTAACGGCATCATCTACATATATCAGTGCTGCCTTAACTTTCTTGGCTCCTACATATCCAGACCAAACTCATCTCCGTCCATGTGTCCCCAAAGAAATACTGTTATTAACAGCGGCAAAGCGCCTCAATCTTTATATCAAGAGTGATTTTTAAACTTAAATTCTACTTCTCCTGTATAACATAGTCTTAAACAAATACTTTTCCTACTTTTATTACGTGGTTATAAGCATTATAAACCACTTTACTAAGCTTCTGAATCATAAAACCTCGAGATTAATACAAAGCACAACTTACCCGCTAAACTGACCATACTGTAATAGCACTGTGAAAGGAAAGTGGTCCAGTACCCTACACGATACCAGACGATGGTGTATCCTGGCCAACAAGAACTCCAGATTTCTTGTGGAGGAAAATACATCATCTCTAGCCCACGACGGGGAAATAAAACAGCCATGGTGTTAGGAGTCCCTTATGGTGGCCAGTTCATATTGAGTCATACTGCTCTAAATCTTATCTTAACATTAATCAGATCAATTTATCCTTTCAGGAGCAGACAAGAACATAAGTCCATGATGTACAATGAGGACCCAGAGACCTCACCTGCACACCTGTGCGACAACCTTGATTTACATCATAAAACCACTTTTGCTAATAATCTCTGAAACGGTACTTTACTTAATGTCTTCTGAAAATCGACATATATCAAATCAACACTTTTACTTTCATCATACGTGTTGATTATATCACAAAAAAAAAAAAAAAATCCGACGTGTTAGAAGTGAACGATTGCCACGAACACCGCACCGCGAGGTTTGAAATAAAGTGGTGATCCTATCAGTGATTTTCAATCTTGTCTCGAGTGATAGTTGCCAAAAGTCTGCCAACCGCACACATCACGCTAACTGCGCTTGATAACAATTTACAGGAAAGGACGTAATACTTTTTTTCAATACATGCGTTATACTGGCAAACTTTGAATTCAGTGATACTTTTCCCCATAACAAGTGACTTATTCGAAAAAGAGCAAGACAAGGACATAAAGTCTCGTTTCTAGATTCCTTCGTCGTTCTCGGATAACACTTATCACAGGATGGCAATCCAGATGCTTCATTTTGTACACTGATGGCCATGTACCTCGTTCAAGAATGTTTGTATGTCACAAAACACTCGAGCAGAAACACAAGCTGTCTCTTCAATGTTGAAATACCAGTGTGTAACCGAGTTGCCGTTTTCCATAAGTAATGAACCAACTGACATACTACGTCGTAAGTCTCTTTGCTTCAAGCATGACTATACAATCCTTCACTCTTCCTCTTGCTCAAACTTAAGTTGTCTAATCTATCTTGTTGGTTAGTACTGGTCTTTCTTGAATTTCTTGTGTATCATTTTCTTGGGCAAAAGGCATTTCTATCTTTCACTGTTCCATCATGTTGGCTTTGTACCAGAAAACGGCATAGTCATTCCCTCTGCTGCTATGAACGTCTTCCTAAACCTTTTCCAATCTATGTCCACATCATTTTCATTGATGATATAATCCCAGTTCCTCCTGTCGAGAGCAATGTGAGGATCATTAAAACCGAATAAAAATCCTGCATTTTCTCTCGACTTTTATGCTGGCCAAATTAAAATTAGAATTGAAAACTCATTTACCTGTGAATATTTGCATCAAAATTTCCCTAGACCCAGATATTATCGATAAGTATTTGTAACTAGAACTACGCCTTCTATGTTCACATTGCCACTAAGTGTCTCCTTCATCATGCAGGTTTATGTTAAGTCTACTCCCGCAGCTACTTGGAACGAATTCTCCCCACTTCGATACTATAATGTTAAGTTCTCCCCGCTATAAATGGATCCCGACCATTACAAATTTCTGCTAACTGTTCAAGGTCTTTCCTCTACCTCTGGTGTCTGCACGAGAGGCCAGGAAACTCCTGCTCCTGTTGATCTCTTACGAAGCTAAATCATAATAATTGATTTTCACAATAATAGTCCATAGTATCAACAGCCACTGTATGTTCCAGCAAGCCACCACCCACTACTCTCTTTCCTCTGTCAACTGAACAGTGTGAATATGGCATAATCGGCATGGAGAAATATCTATATTTAATACCTGGTCAAGAATCTAATATACTAATTACTATATGTCATAACTTTAAAGTAAGTGTTGCTCATCATAAATATCTATCTCATGTTACTGACTATGAACATCTATCTCATGTTACTAACTACAAATATCTATCTCACGTTACTGACTATAAATATCTATCTCATGTTACTAACTATAGATATCTATCTCATGTTACTACAAATATCTATCTCACGTTACTGACTATGAATATCTACCTCATGTCCTGTGCGAATTTACCCATGTCAAAAATCAGGCTGATGGGGAAGACCAACACAAGACATGCCCGAGCTGGAGGACACATGAAGCCAGGTAACAATCGCGACTGTGGTGAGGATGTGAGCACAGCCTACTGACAGACAGTCACACACCGGGGATCACACTGTGGTGTACGTCACACAAGCAAACCCCATAGCCATTCCCGACGATGACCAAGTCAAATGTGTGATGGCGAGACGACCCATCATGGTAACCCGCACCGCGGTTTGAGCCTACACAGGGAGGAGGATATGGGTGAGGAATGACCATATGAGGAGTTCACCACGACCACATGGGAACGAGTATTGGCGAACAGGGACTACATAGGAGAGAGAGACAGGCAGTCGCAAACTAAGACCAAACACGAAGCAGCAGCAACAAGTTCCGCCGCAGGGAGACGGCAAGTTGCTGGAGACTGGATATAAACACCGGTGTCGGCTGGTGGAAACCGCAGAGGAAGAAAGGAAGAAGTTGAAGAAGACCACAAAGGAAGAAGTTGAAGAAGACCACAAAGGAAGAAGAGGATGAAGACCACAAAGGAAGACGGGAAGAAGTTAAAGACCACAGAGGAGGACAGGAAGAAGATGAAGAAGACCACAGAGGAGGACGGAAAATGGCTAAAGGGGACCACTAAAAGAAGATGGGCAATGACTGAAGAAGACCACAAGAGACGACAGGTTGTGGTTGAAGAAAACCACAAAGGAGGAAAGGCAGGGGATGAAGAAGACCACAGAAGAAGACTGGCAATGGCTAAAGGGGACCACAAGGGAAGACGGGCTGTGGCTGAAGAACACCACAGAAGACAAGCAATGGCTTTACACCACAAAGACCAGGAAGTGAAGAAGAAAACCAAGGAAAAATGACGGGCAGTGGTTGAGAAAGACAGGCATTGCCTGGATAGGACCACAGAGGAAGACAGGCCAATGGTAAGGGGTTACCACTAAGTCGGTGGACAAACAGCCCACTGGAATATGGACAGTGGCAGGCACAGATCATAAACGGAGGGAGGTATGGTGGCAAGAGAAGACCAAACCACGTAATGGGGGGAAACTGGTGGTGGCTGGAGAAGATCACAGAGGAACAGTGGCGAGAGAAGGTCAGACAGGGAGACACCGCCGCCAGACAAACTTAATGAAGACGGCGAGGGAGGGAAAAAACACACACACACACACACACTTACCTGCAGCGTTGTGCGGAAGAGGTCGACGCGAGGGACTGGTGAAGGGGAAGTACGGGGAGTCCGGGGCGAAGGTTGCCCCGTCTGGGCCTCCAGCGGCGCCACCCACAGCCCCGCCCACGTACCCACCACTCACTCCCTGAAACACATAGCAATGCGACTTACAATCTCGTACAATAAAACAATGCATGTTAACACTCCTGACATCTCACTCCCTAAAACCTTTAACAACACTCCTTATGTCTCACTCACTGCAACACAACAACACCCCCTACATCTCACTCCCTGCAACACAGCAACACTCCCTACATCTTACTCCCTGCAACACAGCGGCACTCCCTACATCTAACTCCCTTCAACGCATAATGAAACACCTTACATCTCACTCCCTGCAACACAGCAACACTCCCTACATCTCATTCCCTGCAACACTTAATGACACGCCTTACAACTCTCTGCAACACATAATGACACGCCTTACATCTCTCTCTGCAACACACTAACACTTCTTGAAGATATCCAACACCACGGCTTATCATTTCCACCACTGGAAAAAAATATATATACAAGACACTAATGAAAAACAGTGAGAGACATGGCGAATTGTTTGCCACTTACCAGAGGTAATTCTTACTATGTAATTTGTACTGAAGTAAGAAATAAGAGGCCCAGGAACCGGTAAAGTGCAAATAAATAATATGCTCTCCTGGTATCATCCTTCTCTTCACAAAATATTTTGTTTTTGTAGCAGAAAGAGAATATTACACCTTGTTTTTTTTTTTTAATTTCATTAGTTTTTGCTTTACTCATAATGGAATGTAAGGGATGTCTAATAACAATTATACTTACCCATTTTCAATATGGAAACTGTGGGGACATTTCATTGTTTGAGCAGGGGTTAAATTTAAGCGAGAGACTATTCCTGAAAATATATCACATCACGTACCAACACTTTAACACAATTATGTTAAATCACACACAAAAACCTTTTAACACAAACCTAAATATGTTACATAAAACAGCAAAACTTTAACGCAAACCTAAAAATGTCAAATCACGTACCAAAACTTTTAAACACAAACATCAATAATGTTAAATCACACACCTAAACCTAAACATAAACCGAAATATGGTAAATCACATACCAAAATCTTAACACAAAACAAAATATCTTACATCATTAACACCTTAACACGAACTCAAATACGTTCAATCACACAGCTAACCTTAACACATACCAATATACGTTAAATCACTCAGCAAAATCCTACCACAAAGCTAAATCTGTTAAACAACACATCAAAACCTTAATACAAAACAGGATATGTTAACTCATATACCAAAAATCTTGAGAGAATTCTAAACATGTTAAATCACACACCGAAAAACCTCACCACGAAATAACATAAGTTAAATCCCAGGCCAAAACCTTAACATAAACAAAAACACTTGCAGACAGTCACAGTGCAACAATATTTGAAAGGAGGAAAAGAGAGCAATGTTAAATGTCAAAGACATGGTACTGCCGTAATGTGATATAAGATACTGGCCTCTCTCATGATAGCTACCCCGGCAACGTGCGAGTATTGATACATAATGATAGGAAAAGTCAAGAATGACTGTAATTTCCAACACTTCGCAACTGGTTTGTTAAATCACAAATTTTTAAGAGAACCCCCTTCGAAAATTTCCAGATATTTTCTTGTATAATAATAATAATAATAATAATAATAATAATAATAATAATAATAATAATAAGAAGAAGAAGAAGAAGAAGAATTAAAGTTGTATGGAAAAAAGGAACCGTGATAGAGGGAGTAACATTATCATGTGGCTTTAGTGGAACGAGCCATTGATGATACGCTACAGTTACGTCCGCTGAAGATGGATGACCTCGCCAGTGTCATCCACCCCCTCCCACAGGCCCATCACTGTACTGCCAACAAGTGCCTAAAAAAAAAAAAACTTAAAAACCACAAATCCATACCAAAGTTTAAAACACCTACAGACGTAATCATGACGTGAGTGCGACACACCACAAGCTATTACACCCACGGGATTATAACGAAATAAATAAGCTCGGTTTTCACTTCTGCTTTACGCTGAAATAAACTCATCTTGCTTCGTGGCTGAGGTGGTGGTGGTGGTGGTGGTGAGGGCCTGAGGTTTGCCGTGCCCACGAGGCTGCCGGCAGTGGCCGGCCGGAATGAAAGTCCCACAGAAAACGTCTACCTCTTTGATCTCATTACACCAGGAACAAAAAATAACAAGTACTTAAAATCACTGGAGCGATCAGCGTACGCTTTCACCTGCGGGAGACTTGTTATTTTCAACAATATACCTAGCACCACAATCACATGCTCCAATAAACCAAAATGCCTCTCATACTCATTACTCCACAGTGTAATGTTATTTTCCAAATTAAACCGAGAGTTCTTCATCACAATAATACTTACCTTCGGTCTCATTTCCTCTTAAACGAAGACCATACTATTCACGACCTTAAAATTCAATTAAATTCTCTTCATCAAATTCAGTCATGCAGAGCGATCGTTTGGAGACCAAAACTCACTCACGTATGACCACAGCCCCGACGACAAACTGAAGCTACATTAAATGCATAACAAAAAAAAAAAAAAAAATCTTTCCCTCAAAACCAGCCCAGCGCAAGAACTTTCCCCCTAAATTAAGCTCGAGGCTTCGCTTATCTTCAGTAATTAATCTTCTTTTTTTTCCCTGGGTCTCGACTCCCGACACAACGATTAACTTGCACAAGGACCAAGAGCCGCAGCGAGGGACAACGCTGCCCCTCGCCGCCCTCATCCACCCACTCAACTCCACCCAACTCCACTTACTGATGGGGGGAAGGAGAACGTCCTTGCTGGGGAGCAAGGCGTACCTCCACCCCACTGGGGAAGACGGGGGTCAGCCACGACTGACTGGGGGACGGGTGAGCCTAACACATCTCACTTGAGACGTAAGAACTTCAAGTACATACTAGAGAGAAACACGATGGACCTTACTCCCATGTGGAACCTAAAGCCATTCACTATGGACTCTCGATGATCACAGTCAGGTACTGGGATTTCGGTGGAACTAAACATCTCTTACTGGGGCACGAAAAACAAAAACAAAAATCACGAAATGAGGAACCTGCCACGGTGGAATGGAGCCCTGACGTCATTCACTTACACACAGTGGACAGTCGACACTTAACTGGATGGTAGGCAGGAGGGACCTCATGCAACTTAGCGTAGGACTTATTGTGACAATAAGTACCTAATCTCACACCCAGGAGACATGGTATCTGACATTACTTTCCGGGGAGATGAACCACAAGCGACTTACAAGGCAACGGGAGGGGGCCCACATAAGCACCTTCAGGAGAACAACGGTCGTAATATAACTTAACAGAGGCAAAGGAGACCTAATAACGCTGAAAGGTCAAGTGGGATCCTCACAGTATTGTAGTAAGGAATGCCAGGCACGTTACTTGCCTGCAGGAATAAGCACCTCCTCCGGGACGCTAGCAGTTTTCTACCATTCTTAGCGACCTTCCACCACCAAACCCCAGCATGCACTGAAGCACACTGGACCTAACGGGATCTCACGGTCTTGCAAGAGATTCACTTACTTTACCACGTCGTAAGAGGGAGGTCTGGCGAATACAGAGCCGGCTGCTCAATGCACTAAAACCTCCATTTTTTCCCCCGATCGATGTCACGAATCCCCACGAAAAAAAAAAAACAAAAAAAACACGGGCTTATTACCGTATCTTTTTCTTTTCTGGCATGAAATTCTATGAACCTTAAACCCGAGACTGATGCTGGGTTCGAGAGGTTCATGTGAAGAACCATACACGATTCTAGCTCTCCGGCACTACATAAAACGAGACGCTTCAGACAGGGAATGGCACTTACGAAAGATCCAAAACAACAAAATTCCCCGAAATGTACATACCATGACGGGCACACCTCGCTGACTTCGTGCGGCAAATGTTTCTTCGTGTTACGAAGACTTCGATCCGTGGCCTTCTGAACCCACCCAGAAAAATCGATACACGTTCTTAAGGTTTTGCGAACAAATCACCCATGAGGGTCGCTCGCGGTGAAGAAACTTACCGTGCAGAAGAAAGACTCAAACATGCGGATTTAACTGAAATCGGCACTTTATTGACCTCGGAATAAGTGGACTATCCTGAGGGTGGGTGAGCGAAGGTTCGTAGTGTACAAAGTAATCTTACACATCCTACACCAAAAGATGAACAGACAGCCACTCACATACAACCTTAAAATTTACATTTCTTTTTTTCTTTTTCCTATCCTCAAGACCAAGGTTACCTACGAAATATGGTTACGGCTGTTGAATCAAGTGTTACCAGAGAGAGAGAGAGAGAGAGAGAGAGAGAGAGAGAGAGAGAGGATGGTGCCTTCTGACCTAACACACGCCAGCCACACACGAGTGCGTAAGATTATGATGGATCAAAATGGGTCACGAGGAAATTCTTTTTAGAGATGGAAGAAAAAAGGAAAAGAAAAAAACATTTTTTCCTGGCCTTTATAGCAGCCAGGCAGATCTTAACTGTAGTGACGGTTTGTACTCTATAAGTGTGGTAAAGGTTTGTGGTGTACAAGTGTGGTGAAGGCTTGTATATGTGAGGTGAAGCCCTGCAGTGTATATATGTGGTGAAGGTTTGCATTGTATAACAATGATAGAATCTATATTGCATAACTGTGGTGAAGGTCTGTAGTGTGTATAAGTGTGGTGAAGGTCTGTAGTGTGTATAAGTGTGGTGAAGGTCTGTAGTGTGTATAAGTGTGGTGGAGGTTTGTACTGCATATGTGTGGCGAATAATTGTACTGTATAAGTGTGGTGAACGTCTGTAGCGTATAAAAATGTGGTTATGGTTTGTAATGTATAAGTGTGAAGTAGGTTTGTAATGTACGAGTGTGGTGAAGGTTTGTAGTATAAAAGTGTGGTAAAGGTCTGCACTGAATAAGAGTGGTGTAGGTTTGTACTGTGTAAGCGTGGTAAAGGTTCTTAATACATAAATATAGTGAAGGTTTGAATTGTATAAGTGCGGTGAAAGTATGCATTGTATAAGTGTTGTGAAGGTTTGTATTGTATAAGTGTGTTGTTGGTTTGTATTGTATAAGTGTTGTGAAGGTTTGTATTGTATAAGTGTGTTGTTGGTTTGTATTGTATAAGTGTGTTGTTGGTTTGTATTGTACAAGTGTGGTGAAGGTCTGAATAGTAAAAGTGTGGTGAAACTATGAACTGTATAATTGTGGTGAAGGTTAGTACTGTATAAGCGTGTTGTAGGTTTGTATTGTATAATTGTGGTGAAGGTTTGTATTGTATAAGTGTGGTGAAGGTTTGAATTGTATAAGTGTGGTGAGGGTTTGTGCTGTATAAGTGTGGTGAAGGTTTGTACTGTATAAGTGCGGTGAAGGTTTGTGTTGTGTAAGTAAGAAGGTTTGTAGTATATAAGTGTGGTGTAAGTTCGTATTGTATAAGTGTGGTGAAGGTTTGGATTGTACAAGTGTGGTGAAGGTTTGTATTGTATAAGTGTGGTGAGGGTTTGTATTGTATAAGTCTGGTGAAGGTTTGTACTGTATAAGTGCGGTGAAGGTTTGTATTGTGTAAGTAAGAAGGTGTGTAGTATATAAGTGTGGTGTAAGTTCGTATTGTATAAGTGTGGTGAAGGTTTGGATTGTACAAGTGTGGTGAAGGTTTGAACTGTATAAGTGTGGAAGGTTTGCACTGTATAAGTGTGGTGAAGGTTTGTATTGTTTAAGTGTCGTAGAGGTTTGTATTGTGTAAGGATAATGTCTGTAGTTTATAAGTGTGGTGTAGGTTCGTACTGTATAAGTGTGGAAAAGGTTTGTATTGTATATGTGTGGTGTAAGTTTATACTGTGTAAGTGTGGTGAAGGTTTGTATTGTATAAGTGTGGAAAGTTTGTTTTGTATAAGTGTGTTGAAGGTTTGTATTGTGTAAGGAGAAGGTATGCAGTGTAAAAGTGTGGTGTAGGTATGGTACTGTATACGTGTGTTGTAGGTTTGTATTGTATAAGTGTGGTGAAGGTTTGTATTGTAAAAGTGTGGTGAAGGCTTGTATTGTATAAGTGTGAGTTGAAAATTTGTACTGTATATGTGTGGTATTTGTATTGTATAGGTGGTGTAGAATTGTATCATATAAGTGTAGCTAAGGTTTGTATTGTATGTGTTCCAGCAGTGTACTGTAAAAGTGTGGCTAAGGTTGGTATTGTATAAGTGTGTTTTAGGTTTGTATTGTGTAAGTGTGGCTAAGGTTAGTATTGTATAAGTGTGGTGAAGGCTTGTATTGTATAAGTGTATTGCAGAACTGTATCATGTAAGCGTAGCTAAGGTTTGTATTATATAAGTGTGTTGTAGGATTGTACTGTATAAGTGTGACTAAGGTTAGTGTTGTATAAGTGTGTTTTAGGTTTGTATTGTATAAGTGTGGTGAAAGTTTGTATTGTAGGTGCTGTGAAGGTTTGTATTGTATAAGTGTGTTTTAAGTTTGTACTGTATAAGTCTGGTGAAGGTTTGTATTGTAAGTCTGGTGAAGGTTTACATTGTATAAGTCTGGTGAAGGTTTGTATTGTATAAGTCTGGTGAAGGTTTGTATTGTATAAGTCTGGTGAAGGTTTGTATTGTATAAGTCTGGTGAAGGTTTGTATTGTATAAGTCTGGTGAAGGTTTGTATTGTATAAGTCTGGTGAAGGTTTGTATTGTATAAGTCTGGTGAAGGTTTACATTGTATAAGTCTGGTGAAGGTTTGTATTGTATAAGTCTGGTGAAGGTTTACATTGTATAAGTCTGGTGAAGGTTTGTATTGTATAAGTGTGGTGAAGTTTGTATTGTATAAGTCTGGTGAAGGTTTACATTGTATAAGTCTGGTGAAGGTTTGTATTGTATAAGTGTGGTGAAGTTTGTATTGTATAAGTCTGGTGAAGGTTTACATTGTATAAGTCTGGTGAAGGTTTGTATTGTATAAGTGTGGTGAAGTTTGTATTGTATAAGTCTGGTGAAGTTTGTATTGTATAAGTCTGGTGAAGTTTGTATTGTATAAGTCTGGTGAAGTTTGTATTGTATAAGTGTGGTGAAGTTTGTATTGTATAAGTCTGGTGAAGTTTGTATTGTATAAGTCTGGTGAAGGTTTGTATTGTATAAGTCTGGTGAAGGTTTGTATTGTATAAGTCTGGTGAAGGTTTACATTGTATAAGTCTGGTGAAGGTTTGTATTGTATAAGTGTGGTGAAGTTTGTATTGTATAAGTCTGGTGAAGTTTGTATTGTATAAGTGTGGTGAAGTTTGTATTGTATAAGTCTGGTGAAGTTTGTATTGTATAAGTCTGGTGAAGTTTGTATTGTATAAGTGTGGTGAAGTTTGTATTGTATAAGTGTGGTGAAGTTTGTATTGTATAAGTCTGGTGAAGGTTTGTATTGTATAAGTCTGGTGAAGGTTTACATTGTATAAGTCTGGTGAAGGTTTGTATTGTATAAGTGTGGTGAAGTTTGTATTGTATAAGTGTGGTGAAGTTTGTATTGTATAAGTGTGGTGAAGTTTGTATTGTATAAGTGTGAAGTTTGTATTGTATAAGTCTGGTGAAGTTTGTATTGTATAAGTCTGGTGAAGGTTTGTATTGTATAAGTCTGGTGAAGGTTTACATTGTATAAGTCTGGTGAAGGTTTGTATTGTATAAGTGTGGTGAAGTTTGTATTGTATAAGTCTGGTGAAGTTTGTATTGTATAAGTCTGGTGAAGGTTTGTATTGTATAAGTCTGGTGAAGGTTTGTATTGTATAAGTGTGGTGAAGTTTGTATTGTATAAGTCTGGTGAAGGTTTGCATTGTATCAGTCTGGTGAAGGTTTGTATTGTATAAGTCTGGTGAAGGTTTGTATTGTATAAGTGTGGTGAAGTTTGTATTGTATAAGTCTGGTGAAGGTTTGTATTGTATAAGTCTGGTGAAGGTTTGTATTGTATAAGTTTGGTGAAGATTTGTATTGTATAAGAGTAAAGTTTTGTATTGTTTAAGTATGGTGACGTGTATAAGTGTGGTGACTACTGTACAAGTGTGGTGACTACTATATAAGTGTGGTGAGGGTTTGTGTTATATAAACGAAGTTATTAACAATGTTAACCCGTCGAGCACAACGGTCCGACCCTTCAAGCAGGACGACACGACCCCTCGGGTGAGGTCACAGCTCCGGCCATCATACCCAGGTGTCACAACACCAGCGACCTCTCTGGCATGCGCCGTCGTGCTCAACTGGTTAACTGGTTCGCACGCGGACGGGAAGGATCCTGGGGCGTCGTACAGACTTCAGCATCAGCGTGGCGATAGCATTTACGTCTGGAACAACGTAAACACGTACAGAACTGGTATGGACCTCCTGCTGATACTCATACCAGTGACCTGGCAACGAATGAGGCCACACTCATACCAGTAACCGAGCAGCAAGCAAGACCAAACTCATACCAGTGACCCGGCAACGAGTGGAGGCGTGAGGCATCACTCATATCAATGACCTAACAACGAGTGAGGCGTGAGGCATCACTCATACCAGTGACCTAGCTACATGTGAGGCGTGAGGCATCACTCATACCAGTGACCTAGCTACATGTGAGGCGTGAGGCATCACTCATACCAGTGACCCAGTGACGTGTTAGGCCGCTGCAGATATACTTATCACTAACGTGATTAACACCAACGAGTTAAAATCTCCCTGAAGTTGTGTCCAGATTACACTTGCCTCTCATCACCCACGATCGACTAGGGAGGCGGGCCTGACCATCCCCCCCCCCCCCCCCCCCCCGGACATTCCACGACGTCACGAGCGAAAGCGACTGACCACAACACACCCACGTGCGCAGGGGGAGCACACATGGAATGACGCCGCCAAGAGGGGCGAACCCACGGGGCAAAACAGTGATCCACACATCAATCTCTGTGTATATCAACTGTGAATGTGATCGTCACCTGCACGGCGAGACAGTCGAGAAGGTGTCCAGTTTGCTTTAACACATGACCGAGCCAGAGAGAGGACCGGACGCCTGATGTACACAGCAATGAATCACATGCCAGCCCCTCTCACCTACCCAGCACACAAATCTGCAAACACACTCAGTGTGCGTGTTCCTCTGGGCCACACCGCACCTTAGCGCCTTCTATTCCCCGTCGTTACGCTACCCTCATCCTTGGATGAAGAGGATGCAACACCGCCGTTACCGATTGGCACAGTAACACCGCCGTGACGAATGGGGGCAGTACACCACCATGATAGATGAATGCGGTAATCCCATCGTGACAAATGGGCACAGTAACACCGTCGTGGCAAATGGGGACAGCAACACCACCATCACAAATGGGAGCATTAACACCGTCAGGACAGATGGGGACTAACACCATCGTGAAAAATGGGAACAGTAAAGCTGCCATGACAAATGAGGACAGTAACACAACCATAACAAATGAGGACAGTAACACCACCACAACAAATAAAGACAGTAACACCAACACAACAAATGAGGACAATAACACCACCACAACAAATGAGGACAGTAACACCACCATAACAAATGAGGACAGTAACACCACCACAACAAATAAAGACAGTAACACCACCACAACAAATGAGGACAGTAACACCACCACAACAAATGAGGACAGTAACACCACCATAACAAATGAGGACAGTAACACCACCATAACAAATGAGGACAGTAACACCACCATAACAAATGAGGACAGTAACACCACCATAACAAATGAGGACAGTAACACCACCATAACAAATGAGGACAGTAACACCACCATAACAAATGAGGACAGTAACACCATCATAACAAATGAGGACAGTAACACCACCATAACAAATGAGGACAGTAACACCACCATAACAAATGAGGACAGTAACACCACCATAACAAATGAGGACAGTAACACCACCATAACAAATGAGGACAGTAACACCACCATAACAAATGAGGACAGTAACACCACCATAACAAATGAGGACAGTAACACCACCATAACAAATGAGGACAGTAACACCACCATAACAAATGAGGACAGTAACACCACCATAACAAATGAGGACAGTAACACCACCATAACAAATGAGGACAGTAACACCACCATAACAAATGAGGACAGTAACACCACCATAACAAATGAGGACAGTAACACCACCATAACAAATAAGGACAGTAACACCACCATAACAAATAAGGACAGTAACACCACCATAACAAATGAGGACAGTAACACCACCATAACAAATGAGGACAGTAACACCACCATAACAAATAAGGACAGTAACACCATCATAACAAATGAGGACAGTAACACCACCACAACAAATGAGGACAGTAACACCACCACAACAAATGAGGACAGTAACACCACCACAACAAATGAGGACAGTAACACCACCATAACAAATGAGGACAGTAACACCACCATAACAAATGAGGACAGTAACACCACCATAACAAATGAGGACAGTAACACCACCACAACAAATGAGGACAGTAACACCACCACAACAAATGAGGACAGTAACACCACCACAACAAATGAGGACAGTAACACCACCACAACAAATGAGGACAGTAACACCACCACAACAAATGAGGACAGTAACACCACCATAACAAATAAGGACAGTAACACCACCGTCACATACAGGGACAGAAAAATCGCCATGGTAAATGAGGGCAGTAGCACCGCCGTGTCAGACGAAGGCTGCATCATGACCAGGACAAATAAAGGCAGCAACATGACCATGACAAATGAAGGCAGCAACATGACCATGACAAATAAAGGCAGCAACACCGCCAGGACAAATAAAGGCAGCAACATGACCAAAACAAATGAAGTCTGCAACACCACAAGGACAAATGAAGGCAGCAGCACCATCAAGACAAGTGAAGTCAGCAACACCACCAGGACAAATGAAGGCAGCAACACCACAAGGACAAATGAAGGCAGCAACACCACCAAGTCAAATGAAGGCAACAACACCACCAGGCCAAATGGAAGCAGCAACACAACCAGGACAAAGGAAGGCAGCAACACCACCAGGACAAAGGAAGGCAGCAACACCACCAGGACAAATGAAGGCAGCAACACCATCAGGACAAATGAAGGCAGCAACACCACCAGGACAAAGGAAGGCAGCAGTACCACCAGGACAAATGAAGGCAGCAACATGACCATGACAAATAAAGGCAGCAACATGACCATGACAAATAAAGGCAGCAACACCGCCAGGACAAATAAAGGCAGCAACATGACCAGAACAAATGAAGTCTGCAACACCACAAGGACAAATGAAGGCAGCAGCACCATCAAGACAAGTGAAGTCAGCAACACCACCAGGACAAATGAAGGCAGCAACACCACAAGGACAAATGAAGGCAGCAACACCACCAAGTCAAATGAAGGCAACAACACCACCAGGCCAAATGGAAGCAGCAACACAACCAGGACAAAGGAAGGCAGCAACACCACCAGGACAAAGGAAGGCAGCAACACCACCAGGACAAATGAAGGCAGCAACACCATCAGGACAAAGGAAGGCAGCAACACCACCAGGACAAAGGAAGGCAGCAACACCACCAGGACAAATGAAGGCAGCAACACCACCAGGACAAATGAAGTCAGCAACACCACCAGGACAAAGGAAGGCAGCAGCACCACCAGGACAAATGAAGGCAGCAACACCATCAAGACAAATGAAGGCAGCAACACCACCAGGACAAATGAAGGCAGCAACACCACCAGGACAAATGAAGGCAGCAACACCACCAGGACAAATGAAGGCAGCAACACCACCAGGACAAATGAAGGCAGCAACACCACCAGGACAAATGAAGGCAGCAACACCACCAGGACAAATGAAGGCAGCAACACCACCAGGACAAATGAAGGCATTAACACCACCAGGACAAATGAAGGCAGCAACACCACCAGGACAAATGAAGGAAGTAACACCACCAGGACAAATGAAGGCAGTAACACCACCAGGACAAATGAAGGCAGCAACACCACCAGGACAAATGAAGGCATTAACACCACCAGGACAAATGAAGGCATTAACACCACCAGGACAAATGAAGGCAGCAACACCATCAGGACAAATGAAGGCAGCAACACCACCAGGACAAATGAAGGCAGTAACACCACCAGGACAAATGAAGGCAGTACCAACCATTAAGAAAGTCAGGACGGACAGCCAGGCTGGGGCACTCGCGAAGCACATGTCGACAAACCAGTTAGTGTGGTACGCGCGTGTTGGACATGACAGGTCAACAATTACGGCGGTCGTGTGTACAGCAACTGGGATTCGTTCCAACCCAAAATCTGTGTACATTCCCGCATACAAAATATCTTTCCCCCTTTTTTTACCATTTTGTTCACATTGTCACACTGGTCCTTTCTCAAAACAGATTAAAACATTGTCTTAATAATCATGCACCAATTAATACTGCTGTGCATCTGTATAGGAAAGCGTGTTTTGCTCCATAAAGTAAAACGCAAAAAAATCTGGGATAAGGTAATCGACTGATACACGTCCACAGTATAGGTCATGTCGGTACGAACCATTTACGTCAACAACTACAACATAAAACGGTAATATTCCAGCTCCATACAGCTGGCACAACTCCTGTGTTTACCGTCTGCATCATCATACTACAACAGTCTTACACAACTTCTTCAACGGAAGCCTTCCAGCGTGACCCCCGAGTTTCATCAACTTGCCTACAACCTCCTCCTCCTCCTCCTCCTCCCGTCAAGTACTACTAAGGTCACCTCTGGTTCCTTCATTGCCAGGTTTGTTACTTTACTAATCATTCTAATTCATGAACGTCTGGGAATGCTACCGCGAACGTTCCCTCCTGGAATTCACTGGGGATGCAATCTGAACGTTCCACCTCCCGGGACACTGGTGACATACCCCTGAACGTTTGACTTAACGAGACACTGGAGACATACCCATGAACGTTTGACCAAACGGGACACTGGGGACATACCCATGAACGTTTGACCAAAGGGGACACTGGAGACATACCCATGAACGTTTGACCAAACGGGACACTGGGGACATACCCATGAACGTTTGACCAAACGGGACACTGGGGACATACCCATGAACGTTTGACCAAACGGGACACTGGGGACATACCCATGAACGTTTGACCAAACGGGACACTGGGGACATACCCATGAACGTTTGACCAAACGGGACACTGGGGACATACCCATGAACGTTTCACCTGACGGGACACTGGGGACATACCCATGAACGTTTCACCTGACGGGACACTGGAGACATACCCATGAACGTTTGACCAAACGGGACACTGGGGACATACCCATGAACGTTTGACCAAACGAGACCATAAAGATGTAAACCTGAACATCCTACCTGGTGAGAAAACAGAATATGTACCCCTGAACACAGTCACTGGGGTGTAGCCCTGAACGTTTCACTAGTGGAACGACACTGCGACGTAAACATTTCACCTAGTGGGACACTGTGAATAGAAACCTAAACGTGCCTTCTTATGGAACACATGGAATACGACCTGGAACGTTCCTTCTCAGAAGGGGAAATGGGAATTTACCGCCCTTTACCCAATAAAGCAAAAGGCTTTATCTACCTTGTACTGCTGAACGACTGCCCTAACTTTACTTGCTAGAGGACAAACAAAGCCTCAACTTGACGGACACTTAACCGACCGTCTTAAGTGAAGCACGTCAAACGTAGACTCAAGTTACCACAGGAGATGAAACATTACCATTATCGGACATGCTGGGAGGGAGTCATGGCACCCCCCCACACACACACACACACACACACGCCAACATATATACCCGTCGCCAGACCCTCAACTTCCCCACCGCTATAAGTAATGCTGCTTGTTTGATAAGGAATTAAACGTTATTTACAGTGGGAACGGAGGGGTCCTCGACACGGCGCCTCATACCACTCACTGGGGAAAGTTAACACCGCCTCCTGGGGAAGAAGGGAGACTTGACCGAACATACTTAAGAACATTACCAAGGGGAGTCGAAGATGTCATATAAAACACAAGGGAGAGGTAATAGCTGATACTGAGAGAGAGAGAGAGAGAGAGAGAGAGAGAGAGAGAGAGAGAGAGAGAGAGAGAGAGAGAGAGAGAGAGAGAGAGAGAGATTGCGTAGATCCATCATATATACGGTAACTTGGATGCATTTACAACGAACATCCTACGAGAATGGGAGGTAACATTATGAGGATAGAGAGAATGGAACTTATAACCACTGAAACAGCCAGAAAGGAAGTTATAACCGCAGAGATAAGGAAGAGGGAGTATGGAAGTTATAATCATGGGGAGAAGCAGCGGAAGCTACAGTCACGGAGATACAGTGATAGTTAGAATAAAGACACAAAGGAAGTTACACAATCACGGGGAAGAGAGAGTGGAAGTTAAGACTATGGGGAGAGAAGCAGTAAGTGACTGGCAATTAAAAGAAGATGAACGACAGAACGAATGAAGAGAATGAGGCCACAAGATGCCTAACAAGTGGAATATATCTGGACAAAGAGCGTGAGGCCGGCAAGACAGAAAACAACACAAGCAACAGACTTGGGCAAGACACAGTAGGAAAAATGAAGACAAGAGAAAGACGTTAAAGAACACAAATACACAAACAGGAGTAATAAAGATGTTGCATGTACATGAAACAATAGAAAAACAAGCGAATATTAGGAGGAATACATGAAACAAATAGACAAGGGAGACACGATATGAATAAAAGGAAAGAACTTGCGGCAATCATCGGTAAAACAAGGCAGACTAACCTCACCGAAAAATCCGAAGAGTAACAAAACAAATATAAAATCTGGCGACATAACATGGCACAGTAACATGGCTGACGGTAAAAAAAAAAAAAAAAAAAGGATTAACACAGCATGAAATCAGTACACAAACCAGCAATACGCCATAAAAACTCACGAGTGTTGTGTCTGTGTCCAACAAAAACTTTAACATAAACATCAGTGACAATACGAACAACGACAAGACGTAAGAGTAAGGAAACAAAAAAGGCGCTTTGACACCATCATTCTGAACATTGCTATTTCCAGAGACGGATCCTCTCTGACCCTCTTGCGTCAGGTCAGGTCAGGTCAGGCCAGGTACTCCACTGATTTTGTGGCTGGTGTTTGGGAAACAAAAATACACATACATTTTCTTCACACCCACAGGAAACCTAACACAGGTCACGTGATGCTGGTGACGAAAAGCAAGATTTCGTTGGGTGGTTTATGACGGGCAACTGGGCTCAAACTTCCTGCAGCCAGCCAGAGTGGTTGGGTAGTGCATGTGAGCGCCTGGTAGGTTAACGACGCTGGAACCTCACATCTCCACACACCCACTATCTCCTGCTGGAACCTCACATCTCCAAACACCCACTATCTCCTACTGGAACCTCACATCTCCACACACCCACTATCTCCTGCTGGAACCTCACATCTCCACACACCCACTACCTCCTGCTGGAACCTCACATCTCCACACACCCACTACCTCCTGCTGGAACCTCATATCTCCACACACCCACTATCTCCTGCTGGAACCTCACATCTCCGCACACCCACTACCTCCTGCTGGAACCTCACATCTCCACACACCCACTATCTCCTGCTGGAACCTCACATCTCCACACACCCACTACCTCCTGCTGGAACCTCATATCTCCACACACCCACTATCTCCTGCTGGAACCTCACATCTCCACACACCCACTACCTCCTGCTGGAACCTCACATCTCCACACACCCACTACCTCCTGCTGGAACCTCACATCTCCACACACCCACTACCTCCTGCTGGAACCTCACATCTCCACACACCCACTATCTCCTGCGTCCTTATCTGCAGTCATGACTTGCCTCTAGCTATATTACGTCATTTTCTTCAGATAATTCAAGCATCTTTCTTTTACTATTTATCATCATCATCATTGTACTGAGAACATGACTAGGAATATCTTAGCAAATCTGTCGGGTAGAAACAAAAATTCCACGGCCCTCATCTCTGATTGATCAACCCCAAATGAGCAATCTTTATCACCTCCGTACCGATAAGGGTGATGAAAGGGGAGAGAGATAAGGAACAAGGGACACAAAGAGAGGGAGATGAAAGATGGGGATGGCAAGGCCCCACCCCGGCCAAGGTGTTCCACTGACGTACGACCAGGACGACGGTTCCATCCCAGAGAATATTCCACTGACGTACGACCAAGACGACGGTTCCATCCCAAAGAATATTCCACCGACGTACGACCAAGACGACGGTTCCATCCCAGAGAATATTCCACTGACGTACGACCAGGACGACGGTTCCATCCCAAAGAATATTCCACTGACGTACGACCATGACGAAGGTCCTATCCTGAAGGATATTCCTCTGACGTACGACCATGACGAACGGTCCTATCCTGAAGGATATTCCTCTGACGTACGACCAAGACAACAGCGGTCGGAGGTGCTGAGTTACCAAGTGCGGGAAAAAAAATTCATTAATAAGAAGACTGACCTAGAGGTGTGACCTATCGCTCTGAACGTCAATAACGATGACCGAGTCCACCATCACTGTCTTACGACGCAAGGAGGAGGAGACCGGAGGCCAGAATGTGACGTGTGAGGAAGAAGTCCAAAGCGAGGACCTCGAGAGAGAGAGAGAGAGAGAGAGAGAGAGAGAGAGAGAGAGAGAGAGAGAGAGAGAGAGAGAGAGAGAGAGAGAGAGAGAGAGAGCTGTGATTATATATATAAAAAAAAAAAATTATACCCTCCCGCAGCACCCACCGCCATGTTCCACTAAGGTAGAGGAGAGGGGCACCTCTGCAACCTTCACAAGGATGATTAATGATATATGATCAATGATGTTCACGGAAGACCGGGAGGAGGAGGAGGAGGAGGAGGAGGAGGAGGAGGAGATGTCCGGCCATGGTGTGAGACTGTGTCTTCACGTCACAGCTAGACGGTCATAAAAGGCTTTAAAACAGACAGCTGGCCTTAGAATGATGCCTAAAATAGCATTTACCCTGGCCACCTGTGAGCGGATGTGGCTTCGACACAAACGTGTTCTTGTGGCCAGGTAGCCACAACACACACCAGTTATATTACACAAAATAAACTCAACCTGCAGTTGTGGCACGAACTCCGCACTGTACAAGTATATACATATACACACACACACACACACACACACACATATATATATATATATATATATATATATATATATATATATATATATATATATATATATATATATATATATATACACACGTACATGTATAATCACATGTATACATACGGTATCACAGGATGCCTTCCGGAAACCTTACTCCACGAGTCAGCCAATTAGAACATGGATGCACAAGTCGTGGCGACAATCATCCCCCCCCCCCCACCCTCCTCCCCCCAGCACGACTGTGGACCCTCGAGTATGACGGCCTGGCCATCACACTCGAGGGGTCGTACGACCGTCATGCTCAAGGATCGCAGAGTCGTGCTCAAGGGCCACACACACACACACTGCCATGCTCACGGTAATAAGATCACATATGATATGGGAGAAAGTCAGCCCAACAAAGCCATCCGAACTGTCGTGCACAACACAGCGTGCCATTCCCTAGCTGTACTTGAGGTGTGGTTGGGACAGACAATACACATGCACGTCTGAGCAATCAGAACCAAACAGTGTAAACACAATAACCTACTGCATGACGATGACATCAGAAAATACAAGATCTACCATCAATGGAGTGAACACGTCCATACGTACGAGAGAGTTTAGAGATAAGAGGACCTGCAAGGATTGAAAAGCCTTTTGAGCCAAATAATGGAGATGAGAAACAATGTGGCGGAACGAAGGTGAACTTCCAAGGGGGAAAAAAAAATATCGGTATAAATAATAAACGGTAAATAACAAGACCGTTCCAAGCAACACATTCTCTCTCTCTCTCTCTCTCTCTCTCTCTCTCTCTCTCTCTCTCTCTCTCTCTCTCTCTCTCTCCTAGCGACTTGCTCACCAGAACCGCTTGCTGTGTGTTCCGTCTTCACTGTTACCGTTACCGTTGTAACATGTTACTGATGTGGGTCAACATGATCCCTCACCGATACCGTTGTAACATGTTACTGACCTGGATCAACATGATCCTAACTGTTACCGTTACCATTGTAACATGTTACTATGTAGGTCAACATGATCCCTCACCGATAACGTTGTAACATGTTACTGACCTGGATCAACATAATCCTAACTATTACCGTTACCGCTGTAACATGTTACTGACCTGAGTCAACATGATCCTTCTTACCGTTACCGCTGTAACATGTTACTGATGTAGGTCAACATGATCCTACACCGTTACCGTTACCACTGTAACATGTTACTGACCTGGGTCAACGTGGTCCGTCACTGCAACTTATTCCTTGTAATTCGATGGTGTTACCATGTCTCTCCTCACCTTACCTTCACTACCTACCGTGGTCCCGACCCCACACCTGGGACCTGGGAACAAACCACCTATCACTGAAAGCAAGCCACTGGAATCAACACTGGTGGAAAAAGGACTCGTAATCCTTAAGTGCAAGAAGACTCAAGTAGAAAATGGTAAACGAGTTCACTACAACCACTGGCAATAATAAGAGTGACACATTTATAAAACGATAACTGTCGACCACTATGAAAATTGTGATGACAAAGAACAAGACAGTATCACTGAAACAATGAAAGAGAACGAGTCAGTCAGGCGGCGTCAAAAAAAGGTAAAGAAGAAAACGGAAAACGAAAGAAATACGATTACTGCATGTTTACGATTCTATGGGCACACTATTCTAAACGTAGTGGTTCAACATTACCAATATACGGCCAGGATGGACGCAATTCCACTGGGTAACATTTAGTTACCGGTACATGTTTAACGACGGACGGACTACCATGGAAATAGTATACCACCATCGACCATGTCGGTCGCAGCTGCCATGAAATGAGCACTGATCTTACCGGAAAAATGACATAAAAATGTACCTTTGAGATGACATAACCCAATAATACTAGGGGGGGGGGGGATGATCATTAGAGTGGGGACTGATAAGGTCAATATAACCACCACAACATCAAAGTTGGTGCACGGATGAATGGCTTGGGAGTTTTTACTGGGGACGTGTGATGAAACAATGGGTTCCCGCACAGTAATCTTACACGCAGCTCTGATCAGAGAGTAAACAGTTTTCACAGTTCAGGTACCTCGTAAGGTGTGTGTGTGTATATATATATATATATATATATATATATATATATATATATATATATATATATATATATATATATATATATATATATATAAAGGTGACATCGCACTTCAGTAGGAATTCATAGACTTTTATTTAACATGTAATTTTCTATACTTGTGGCACGACATGTTTCGTGGAGACAATCCACCTCATCAGGTGCCAGTACTTAACAAAATTATTGAAATCCCAACATATATATATATATATATAATGACCCGGAATGCATCTTTTTTCCCCGTTATGAGAGTGGAACAAGTTTAAAGCCGAGTGGATTTTTAGGTCAAGAAGCTCTCCAAGTGTACGCTTCCCTGGGTAATGTATACACAATCGAGAAAGGAGAACGCTAGTCTTTATCTTTTATTCTCTATATAATTGGCATAAGTGTGATAATACATGGGCTCAATGCACATCGAACTATTCTTAAGATTGAGCCTGACAGAGAGGTGGCCCTCGAGAATTCCAGGCATGATCGGAGATGGTAAAATAGGTGGGAGAAGAAAGAGGTGTCATTGGACGAGCATAAACATAATGTGAAGTGCGTCACTCTCTTTACGGTAACCTGACACCGCCTTGGGAACCATGGTTCGATCCTCGAGTTGATACCAAGGGTCAGGAGAACCTGCAACCACGACTGTACGACCGTTGGGAACATGGCGGTACGACCTTTTCAGTATAACGACGCTACCTCCGACCTAAGCCTTTAAGTTTCAAGCTAAAGGTCAGGTCTACATGAGTCGTACCGGCGTGTTCTAGGGTCGTATCGTCGTGCTCAAAGGTCATATCGCCGTTCTCAAGGGGTCGAATCGTTGTGCTCAAGGGTTCGCATCGTCGTACTCAAGGGGTCATATCGTCGCTCTGAAGGGTTCGTATCGTCGTGCTCAAGGGGTCGTATTGTCGCTCTCAAGGCGCCATATCGTCTTTCTTAAGAGGCCGTATCGTCGTTCTAAATGGGGTCGTATCGTCGTCGTTCTCATGGTGGGGAGTAAGGTCGTGCGTGCTCGATGCATCGTATCATCGTGCTCAGGGGATGAAGCTGAGCCTAACACAGTTGAGATGAGCAGCGCCATCTGTGAGTATATGGGCTGACCACGGGCAGATGGACGACAGAACCCAAGCGACGAAGGAGCACTTGTACAACCAACCTCGAGACAGGAAGGTGCTTTACCACCATACCCGGAGAGGACGGGACCCCCCATCCCCCACGTCTTAGGAAATGGCGCGGTGTTCGAGAAAATAAAACTGTGGTAAATGTAACCAAATGATGACGCTCAAGTGACGATATGTCCACCACTTCCCCTGTAATGAAAGAAAAAAAAAAAAAAAAACAGCAACTAACAAGTGAGAGAAGTAAGGAAGTGGAGGACATTCAAGTGACGGAACAAAAAGCCAAGTGGTTGCAGTACCGGAATCTCACGACCTAACCGTACGACTTCGCACGACCACCAGGATAAGAACGAAAATGGTGAAAAGATTAAATCATTGAACCATTGTACCATTTTTGTGCGCGAAACGTGCAGAATATTAGCGGCTGCGCAAAAAGAGGTTGGGGACAAGGCTGACAAGTAACATAAAAAGATTTGAAGATATGACAGGAGATAAAAAGTGGTGATGCCGCGCCCCCAGACGTATAGAGAGAGTCACACGGGCAGACAGCCTCGAATTACACAACCAACGAAAAAAAAAAACATTTCGGTAAGACTGTGCATGACTTCCCATAGCTCAGAAGAAAAAAACTGAAATGGAAACAAAAACTACAAAATTTGACATCCTCCAGCTCGTGTATATGTTTGAGGAACTTCAAAACATACCCCGTGAAACTCTCTTTCATCCAGAATCACCTTAAACCTTAAAATGTTGGATCCGACAACTGAAAAAAGGGATCAATCAAACACCAAGAACAACCTTGTCAAAAGCTATTGCATCCTCTCTCGCTTCTGACAGCCAGACAGCCAGGCTTTCAGTACCCACTCCCTCGAAACCTGGGCGCCTATACACCATCCATCCATCCACTTACACCCGCAAGCACATCATAAACACGCCCACGCCCTCCATCATACCTCATACTAAAACACCTGTTGACCCACGATCAGCAGTGTGTACACCCAAAAGGCCGACACAAGGAAAGACGCTGATGTGCACACAATCTCACAAGCACATGGAAACGCGAGGCACAGGCGTGAAAACGCACTCACAGGCACACACGTATACAGACACACACACACACATTCCCAGAGAGAAAAGAGAGACTGTGTTAATCCAAGCATGAATGAAAAGTGTATAACGGGTCTCGACACTTGGCAAAGATGTGAGCAAAACCTGGTGTGGGGCCTGAGACCAGGTGCCAAGTGCTGAGGACGACCACGCTGATGGTGGTGGAGAGGACGCCCACAATGATGGTGGTGGTGAGGACGCCCACACTGACGGTGGTGGTGAAGACGACCACGCTGATGGTGGTGGAGAGGACGCCCACACTGACGGTGGTGGTGAGGACGCACACACTGCTAGTGGTGGTGAGAACACCCGCACTGGTAGTGGTGGTGAGGAGGCCCACACTGCTGGTGGTGTTAGTGGTGAGGTAGCCCACATTAGTGGTGGGGGTGGCGAATTTGAGGCCGCCTACACCGGTGGCGGTGAGGCCACAGGCCTACACTCTCAAAACAACCTTCCCAGCCTCCTCGCCACACACTGCCTCACCCTCGCTCATGAACTCCATGAGCACGACCACGGTGTGGACCTTGGTATGACGGCGTGACCTTTGATGTGACTTTTAAGGGTCAGGTCAGGGGCCCAGCTATCATATCATTGGGTCATCTCGTCCTATTCACGGGTCGCACTGTCATGCTGAAGGGTTTAACGTATCATCATTTCATAATATGATCGTAGAAAATGTCTGAGAGACGGGCCCCCGTGGGTGTAAGACCCATGCAGTAAGAATAAGGAATTAAAAACAATTAATTACAATATTCTCCAAAATGACTGTCAAATAAACTACTATACAAATACTTGGCAGTAAAGAAGGATAGAGATGACAATGGAGGGTGGGGATTGACCCAAACATTGTACAATGAGGAAAGTATACCAAAGGAAAACGTGGAGAACAGTAGTGATCATCTACAATCCTCTAAATTCTAACGAACCGCGACAACAAATTACCGATAATAATGACGACATAATGAGGATGATCCAGGAAGCAGGCAGACGAGCAGTTCTCAGAGATGGTAAAGATTAAGATTGAAAACTTAATGATAACAGACTGAGAACAATATAATCATGGAGACATGGGGGTCATGAAGACAAATATTCATAGACTGTGTGGAGGAAATTTTCCTGTAACCCCCATGTCACACCACCAGCAGTAGTTCCTACCTTTGCGTATGACACAGAAATAGAAAACACCACATGTGATACACCACCAGGATAACGTGATCATGCAGTGCTCGAACCTGACTACGTGGTGAGTGAGGACATCAAAAACACGATCAGAGAGGAAACCAGACTCAATGATGTGATGCAATCGTGGAAACTACACAGAACTAAACACTTTCTTTGGCAACATATGCCGAGAGATGGAAATCCACGGTTAAGAGAAGAGAACAATGATGTGGAAGGTTATGTAAAATTCACAATAAGGTTACTACACAGGTAGCTTCGTTGAATAAAGAAAGAAGGTTATAAAGCAGAAAGATGGCTTAATAAAGATACCAAAATGCTAAAGAACACAAGGATGTGCTATGTTTCAGATACAGCCAGCACAACAGACTGCTAACATTTAATGGTACAAGAGAGCGAGGAATGAGAGTAACACAAGGAAGATGGAATACAGAACTCTGAGGGACAACGAAGCTGCGAAAATCCACAACATTTTCATAAGTTTATCAGGGATAAAGTGTCTGTAAAAGAACAGCCAATTACACTGAAGAACTTGAGAAAGAAAGGTTACCGTAGATGAGAAAATCTGAAATGAAATTAATCATAACTTCAAAAGTGTAATCACAGACGACACTATAACCCCAACAAGTGATATGGGATGATCAAGTCACATGGAAAGAATGGACATTGTTAGAAAAGATCTTATCATGCTACTGAAGGGTTTTGATCCATATGAGAAGCATGGTATGAGTGAAATCTACATAATCTGCTCAAGAAAATGCAGATAAACACAAGACAGACAACATAAAACGTTATTCAAAAAAATAGTTGAGAGAGGCTGTAGTACCAAAGGAGTGTAAGTGAGCATCTGTAGTGAGGATTTTCAAGATGGGGATATTGCAAACGAAGTAGAAACCATCATCTCTGATGATTCACATCTGTAAAAGGCTACAGATGATTACCAGAAAGCAAAGGCATGATTACTTGCCAAGGAGAAACTACCGATGTGAGAGGCAACATGAGTTCAGAGAAAAGGTCAAGCGAATCAAAGCTTATAGACTTTTATGACACTATGAGCCTTTTTTACAGACATGGATGGATTGACTGTACACCCTTGTACTATTTGGAGGCACTTGACAGTGTATCACACACTATTCAGATAAAAATGCTGGCACGAGATGCTACGGTGGGTCGAAAATCATCTGTGAGGAGGGGGACACATAAACACATGTCTGAGAAGCGTTTTTGGAGTGCGGTGGGGGCAACCAGTAGGTTTGACCGCAGGGCTTAAGTCTTAAGACCGTTGCTCTTCTTGATCTATGTTCATGACCGCCAGGAAAACTGGATTCATTAGCCAATACGTTTGCGGACGCTGCTAAGGTCATGAAAAAAGTAAGGAATGACGCAAAGACTAATTATACATCATAGCGAGAAATATGTTCGAAAAGACGTGAACAAGAACAGGTACTTCAATCGTATCAGAGCTAAGGACGAATAGAATAAGCTAAATTCTGAC